>NC_141873.1:425578920-425730435 GCF_056163025.1 Triticum urartu | reverse complement strand
TCTGGAAAGCATATAGGGTTATTTGGAAAGTGTTTTCAAGGGAAAACCTGGATTAAGCTACTTGAGCATTGAGCATCAAGATCTATAAGGATAGATCAAAATGCTTAATGGTACTTTCAAATGAGCACATACCTTGACATGATCTTGAAGTTGTTCAAGATGGATCAGTCAAAGAAGGAGTTCTTGCCTGAGTTGTAAGGTATGAAGTTAAGACTTAAAGCTCGACCACGGCAGAATAGAGAGAAAGGACAAAGGTCGTCCCCTATGCTTAAGACATAGGCTCTACAGTATGCTATGCTGTGTGCCGCACCTGAAGTGTGCCTTGCCATGATTCAGTCAAGGGGTACAAGAGTGATCCAAGAATGGATCACGGGACACCGGTCAAAGTTATCCTTAGTAACTAGTGGACTAAGGAATTTTCTCGATTATGGAGGTGGTAAAAGAGTTCGTCGTAAAGGGTTACGCCGATGCAAACTTTGACACTAATCCAGATTATTCTAAGTAGTAAACTGGATTCGTATAGTAGAACAGTTATTTGGAATAGCTCCAAATAGAACGTGGTAGCTGCATCTAGGAGATGACATAGAGATTTGTGAAGAGATTTGTGAAGCACACACGGATCTGAAAGGTTCAGACCCGTTGACTAAAACCTCTCTCACAAGCAACATGATCAAACCTAGAACTCATTGAGTGTTAATCACATAGTGATGTGAACTAGATTATTGACTCTAGTAAACTCTTTGGATGTTAGTCACATGGGGATGTGACCTTGAGTGTTAATCACATATCGATGTGAACTAGATTATTGACTCTAGTGCAAGTGGGAGACTGTTGGAAATATGCCCTAGAGGCAATAATAAATTGATTATTATTATATTTCCTTGTTCATGATAATCGTTTATTATCCATGCTATAATTGTATTGATAGGAAACTCAGATACATGTGTGCATACATAGACAACACCATGTCCCTAGTGAGCCTCTAGTTGACTAGCTCGTTGATCAATAGATGGTTATGGTTTCCTAACCATGGACATTGGATGTCGTTGATAACGGGATCACATCATTAGGAGAATGATGTGATGGACAAGACCCAATCCTAAGCATAGCACTAGATCGTGTAGTTCGTATGCAAAAGCTTTTCTAATGTCAAGTATCATTTCCTTAGACCATGAGATTGTGCAACTCCCGGATACCGTAGGAGTGCTTTGGGTGTATCAAACGTCACAACGTAACTGGGTGACTATAAAGGTGCATTACAGGTATGTCCGAAAGTGTCTGTTGGGTTGGCACGAATCGAGACTGGGATTTGTCACTCCGTGTAAATAGAGAGGTATCTCTGGGCCCACTCGGTAGGACATCATCATAATGTGCACAATGTGATCAAGGAGTTGATCACGGGATGATGTGTTATGGAACGAGTAAAAGAGACTTGCCGGTAACGAGATTGAACAAGGTATTGGGATACCGACGATCGAATCTCGGGCAAGTATCGTACCGATAGACAAAGGGAATTGTATACGGGATTGATTAAGTCCTTGACATCGTGGTTCATCCGATGAGATCATCGTGGAACATGTGGGAGCCAACATGGGTATCCAGATCCCGCTGTTGGTTATTGACCGGAGAACGTCTCGGTCATGTCTGCATGTCTCCCGAACCCGTAGGGTCTACACACTTAAGGTTCGATGACGCTAGGGTTGTAAAGGAAGTTTGTATGTGGTTACCGAATGTTATTCGGAGTCCCGGATGAGATCCTAGACATCACGAGGAGTTCCGGAATGGTCCGGAGGTAAAGATTTATATATGGGAAGTCCTGTTTTGGTCACCGGAAGAGTTTCGGGGTTTATCGGTAATGTACCGGGACCACCGGGAGGGTCCCGGTGGTCCACCAAGTGGGGGCACCAACCCCGGAGGCTTGCGTGGGCTAAGAGTGGTGAGGGACCAGCCCCTTAGTGGGCTGGTGCGCCTCCCACAAGGGCCCATGGCGCCTAAGAGGTGGAAAGGGGGCAAACCCTAAGGGATATGGGCCTTAAGGCCCATATTGGTGCGCCTCCCTCTCCCATCCCCTCTTGGCCGCCACCCTTGCTCCCCATCTAGGGCTGCCGCCCCCCCTAGGGGTGGGAACCCTAGAGGGGGCGCAGCCCCTCCCCTTCCCCTATATATATGAGGCCTAAGGGGCTGCCCATAACACACGCGATTCGATCTCTCGTTGGTGCAGCCCTGCATCTCTCCTCCCTCCTCTTCTATGGTGCTTGGCGAAGCCCTGCAGGATTGCCACGCTCCTCCATCACCACCACGCCGTTGTGCTGCTGCTGGATGGAGTCTTCCTCAACCTCTCCCTCTCTCCTTGCTGGATCAAGGCGTGGGAGACGTCACCGGGCTGTACGTGTGTTGAACGCGGAGGTGCCGTCCGTTCGGCACTTGGTCATCTGTGAATTGAATCACGACGAGTACGACTCCATTAACCCCGTTCACTTGAACGCTTCCGCTTAGCGATCTACAAGGGTATGTAGATGCACTGTCCTTCCCTCGTTTCTAGTCTCTCCATAGATAGATCTTGGTGACACGTAGGAAAATTTTGAATTTCTGCTACGTTCCCCAACATGGACACCCGATCGAGTCCCTGAGGCCTGCCCCAGCCATCGGCCAAGGTGCTGCGATAACCCCAGAAGTGCTTCGTCGCATATTGGGAGCACACTCCAACGGGGTTGTGGCCAACAATCCCCGAGATGGTCCTCATCGCTACCCCGAGCCTGCAGCCCCTCAACCCCCTCCAGCTAATCCCGACAGTGAGACCCAAGGAGAAGCCTCGACATCCACAAGGCACGCCTCCTTGGATATAAACGTGGTAGATTAAGCCGTGCGAGTAGCATCGAGTTTCAGTGTATCCTCGCTTTGTAATCGTGCGACCTTGTATATAAACGCAGCCTGTCGTTGTGCCTCTGTTTTAATAGTAGCCTTGCGTAATTTGTCAGCGCATAGTTGCATATTTTCCGGGCACAGCTACCAAAACCAACCCCGACGACAACCACAGTAACACGTCTCTTCATGAGATATGTGTATCCCTGACACTGACCCGACCTTTGGAGCTAAGCTGGCAAATTTATTACCTTTCACCACGGTGAAATGACCCAGCTCCATTGCTATAAAAAGGCCACCGCGTGACCTTGCCAAGCACCTCTCACCTTGTGCACCACCCTCACAACCACTTCTTGCCATGTCGACCCCAGCATTTACCTGAGAACCCCAGATGCAACCCAGGGTAGTTTTGTCAAGATATTGTGGGATTTTACCTGCAGTACCATGGGCGCTACCTAGCCACCCCAGTACGAGTTGTTCAAATCGAGAATCACCCCTTCCACCTCGAGATATTGGGCAGCAGTACACATCCCTCCCGTAAACTCAAACCAAGATCCAACGGAGGTCTCCTTCGTGGGGAAATCAATGCCAACCCCACATATGACCATAGAAGCTGTTGCATACGAAGCGCTTGCTCGCCTTCGATTCGCGGTACCCTATGCCAGCGAACAAGGGTATTATTACTTCCCGAGCCGTGCAGCACCCGGAGGAGTAACATCTTTTCCCGGTGGACGAATTGAGAGAGACCCAGTCCTGGCCAACCTTGTCCAGTACGTCATCGCTCAAGAGCGTTTAACCCAACGTGTGATGGGTTATCTCCAGAGCCTCGCAGATTTAAATCCTCAGATCGCCATCGGTAGAGCACTAAGGCCCGACCAGGAGAGACACGTGCATCGACTGGTCAATCCACTTCCCCCGATAGAAGAGGAGTGTATCCCAGTACCAGAGACGTTTTCTAGGGACCCCGTCCAGTTACCATTTCCATTTTAGACGTCGCTGCGGTGTTCATTATTGCAGCATTTATTTATGTGTGTGACTTATGCGTGATACCCTGAGTTTGTACGACGAGTCAATTATTTGGCTTCTACTAATGTGTGTAGTTTTTGTTGTGGTTTATGCTCCTTTAAATTAACCGTTTTTCCCTCGCAAAATCCTGGAGTGAGATTTCTTTTCCCTGAGTTGCTACATTTGCGCCTTCTCACGACGTGGATTAATTAATTTCATGCAACACCACGGCAGCAGACTCACAACCATAATCATTCGAACGCATACACTGTTTGCAAAACTTTGCAACGGTGTTACATCTAACTAAGCACCCCTGAACAACAGTTAGCACCCGGCACACCCCACCTACTCCTCGTGCTCACCACCACCACGGTGAGCCAACACCCGAGCAGCAGCATCACGACGATCATCGAGGATCATCGCGCACAGGAGCACGGAGAGCCCCAGCAGTGTCGCCAGCCCTACGCATACTAGGATCGTGAACCAGTCCGGCATCGCGTCCGCCATTAGAGCCTCACCCGAGCTTCTATAAACAGATATGGAGGAGGAAGAAGGAGAAAGCGAGGCCAGGTGTGAGGGAGAAGAGAGGAACACCTCGGCCATTTTATAGCTCGAGCTCGGTGTACAGTGGGCGAAGTCCACCAACACCGCTCATCGCCCGATCGCCGGTGTTCGGAGACGAATCCGCGAGCAGTGCCGACAGCACAATGGCCCGCGAGGTGAGTGCATGCTGCACCGGCAGCTAGCACGCCGCGCACTACCGCGGTACGGCCTAGATGCCCTACGCGCTAGACATCGCTGGTGGAGAAAGCGCGGGAAAGCGCGCGGGAGAGAGGAAGAAGGAAGAGCCAGAGGAAGAAGAAGAGGCTGACAGTGGGCCCCAGGTCCACCTGTCAGCCAGAGGGAGCACTGTGCCCTCGGGTACGACCAGCGTATTCTTAAATTTAGAATTTATTCTAAATTTATATCCGGCGTAGAAATCGCTCATTTTCCCCCAAAACCGTGGAGTTTTCCACGCAGCGCCAGTGTCCACACTGTTGTTTTGCACCACTTATTGCCCTCTCACTGTAGCCACATTTTTATTGCTTATAGTTTTTCTTAAAACAGCTTTTAACAAATCTCGAGGACGAGATTTTTCTTAAGGGGGTAGTGTTGTGACACCCCAAAATTTTGGCCTTGTTTTAATACATTAAAATTTTGCCAGGAAATTAAAACTTTTATTTTCTGGGCTCCCTTTTGATTTTTGAACCATTTTCTCCGTTGTTATTATGGAGTTTTTCCCCAAAGTGAAAACTTTTCAAATATGTTATTGGACTTGTTTAAACCTCTCAAGAAAAACTCTTCTTTTATTAGTAGAACTAATTACATAATTAATTTGCTTGATCTTTATTTTCTTGAAAAATGGTTTTTTTAAGGTTATATGGCCATATTTGAACTACAACCATTTGATAAATTCACTTAAAATTCCAACCAAAATTTGGAGTTGTCATGTGATATTTTTAAATCACTTTTATACAAAAATATCTTTTATTCATGAGTTATTTTGAGCTCTACACCCAATTCTCTTCTCTGGTCCAGAGTGCAAATTTGCACTACAACCCATTAAAATATCTCTTTCTAGCCTCCACCAAAATTATGGGATGTTAGTAGTATCATATGATTCAACTTTATGCAAAAACCCAATGATGTTATTTGAAATATATGAGTGTATCAACCCCCTTTTTCATTCTGGACCAACTTGATGGTTTGTACAGCAACCATACTTTTGCTTACTCCTTGGCTCTTGATTCCTTTTCCTACTTGTAGTCCTCCCTGCAAAACCCTTAAGTCCCGGAGCATGCACCCTTTGGGTCATTTTTGGTTCATGAAATGATGCCATTTATTCCCTGTCCAGAATTGAAGTTTTGTAAGAATTGCACTAACAATTTTCTCCTCTTGTCCAAATGACCTCACCACTCTCTCTTTCATCTAAAGAGACACTGATCTGGAGATTTTGGCCACTCCAAGAACAGCTTAGGTGCCTGTGGCATTTTATCAAACACCTTGAGTGCATAAACATTTTTGACATGACATTTGTCATTACACTGTGACCTTGCACCTCTGGGAAAACTAGCATGTCCATTCACCCTATCACTAACCCTAACCTAGCCCTGTCCCTTGCCAGCCTCTCTTGCGACCTCTAGCATGCAAGGGCATTCCGTCGAACACGTCCCGGGCGTGCTCTGGGAGCGCCCAGAGCATGCGTTTGGCACGCAAGTGCGCCCGAGCCGCCGCGTCTCGCCCCGCACCCGTTCCGGCTCTTGGCCATCAGCAGCTAGCCGCCACGTATCCTCTTGCACCGCCACGCCACCCCGACCACCCTGGCACGCTACAGCGCCGCCGTCAGGGCATTCTTGGCGGCACGCCGGCGTCCGCAGTGGCTCCAGCCCCGGTCGGCGCCGCCCAAGCCACCCCGGCTCGCCACCTGCCCCTAGGAGCCGGGCGAGCTTATCTCCTCGCTCGTCGGCTAGCTCTCGTCGCCTCCACGACACCCTGCAAGCTACAGAGAGGCGGTTCGCCGGCATCCTCATCCACCGCCGCGGAACCGACCCCAATCACTTATTTAAGGAGCCCCGAGCTCGTCTCTGCATGTAGGCAGCTCCAAGCCATCACCCTAGGACCCCCTTAGGCAGCCAATCGACCCGGAGAGGTCTCCTCCCCCATCTCCGGCAACCGCAGCCGCTGCCACGGCCCCTGCCATTCCGGCACCACCAAGGCCTCCCCCTCTCGATTCTCATCACCAGGAGCCCCCTCTCCCTCTCGTGAGTCCATCCCCCTACTCGATTTTGATCGGGAACCACCGTAGCCCCAAAACAACTCTGCTCCCGAAGCCCCCTCTGCCGCGAAGCTCACCGCCAACGACTCTTTCCACCCCCGTCTACCCAGCGACCACCGGAAGGACCGCCTCGGTCGCACGGATCCATCCAGACCCTCTGGAACCCGCGGGGAGCCGCCGTTCGCCAGCGACGATCGCCGTTGCCTCGCCTCCGTTCGGGCAGAGGAAGAGGAAGGAGGGATAGACCAGTCAAACCTGACCAGTGGGCCAGGCGGGCCCACTGTTAGTGACCCACGCTCGGTCCACGCTGGATAAGTGGAGGCGCGTTTCCAGAATACGCCTTCGACGTGTATGTATATTCGAAACGTTTTTCTTTTTCTGTTTTAATTTTAAATAACAGATTTTGACCAAAACTTTGACTGAGCTTAACTTTTTAAATATAACTCCAAATGAATTGATTCTTTTTCCTACATCTCTCAAATTCTGTCTAGTTTATTTTAAGATTTATTTGAAAATTTTCCAAACAACTTTTTTGTACTGTTTTTGAAATATGTGTTATTTGCATATTTTTGAAAATAGGATTTTTGAAGAGAAGAAAGCTTTCAAAAGATTTGGAGTGCACCCTGCCTTTCCACACCATGAAGGCAAGCATCTTGAACCCTGGCAAGAACATTTTTGATGTGTTGGTTGACACATTTATAACACCACCTCATTTCGTTGAACTCGTTATTTTATGTGGTGATACGATCATTTGCATGAATGCATATTAGTGATTTTCCTTGATGTTGGAAATGAATATACTTGTGATGGTAATCATCCTCATGTGCCTTGCATGCATGCCGGAAAGGAACCCGGGAAAGCCTCTGCCTTGGGTAGGCGTGAGCTTGTCGCCGGTCTCCGTCGGGACGGTTATGTCCGGTATGGCGTAGTAAGGTATAATGGGTGGTGATTCTGTTGGTTGAAATATATTTGTTATACATGTCATGCAGGGAATTTATAAACCTCCAGAGTCGACCATAGATCGAGTCTTGTTCCAGTAACCCCCATACTTGTTTTGTACTACCACTTGTCCCTGCCGCAGGTAGGGTACGATTCAATAAGTCGTCAACCCCTTTCAAGCACACACCGTACAGAGAGGCCATGGTGGAAGATACCGGTTGTAGCCAGTAGGCAGGCCACCTGGTCCGGGGGCATGGGTGTTTCCGGTTGGGACCGAGAGGGGAGGCCACCCCTTAGAGCGCGCGATATAAATTTGATCCCATCCTACGCGAGCTTGTAGCCTCCCCACTTAGAGTTTTGCTTAACAAGTGTCGTGGGTGATTCCAGACACTGGTGAGTTAAGCTGGTGTGTGCAAGTCAGGTGTGTTTTCAATTAAAAGACCGTAGACGGAATTAGTCCCGATGGACTAAAGGAATCTGTTACTCGTGGTTAAAGAGTACACACTCTGCAGAGATTAAATCTATTCAAATAGCCGTGTCCATGGTTAAGGACTACAGTCTGGGATGGGTCTAGTGTCGGTCTTAGTGTCGGTCTTCGGAGGTGAATATGTTAAACCAGGACTGGAATCACTACTTGTGACTTGTGATAACTATGATTATTATTATTTTTGACTAACCCATGATATTATTGTTATTATCGAGTATCCCTGGGATGGTTCTACCTCCGGGATATTCACTATGATTGTTTCTTTTAAAAGCCCTTTATGTGGTGTCGCTCAGACGCCCGACTGTGGCATTTATTTTAAAGCCCTTTATGTGGTGTCGCTCAGACGCCCGACTGTGGCATTTCTTTTATAAGCCCTTTATGTGGTGTCGCTCAGACGCCCGACTGTGGCATTTCTTTTATAAGCCCTTTATGAGGTGTCGCTCAGACGCCCGACTGTGGCATTTCTTTTATAAGCCCTTTATGTGGTGTCGGTCAGACGCCCGACTGTGGCATTTCTTTTATAAGCCCTTTATGAGGTGTCGCTCAGACGCCCAACTGTGGTATTTCTTTTATAAGCCCTTTATGTGGTGTCGCTCCAGACGCCCGATCGGTGCCTTTTATTATTATGATGTTATTACATTTTCATAAATAATCTGCTTACATGCATCAGAGATTTATTTTTTGTGACTGACGTCATGAGCATAAATATTTTCAGCACATCAATGTTATATTATACCTGCGTTCATAATGTTTGCGAGTACATTCAAAGTACTCACTGGCTTGTCCCTGGCTATTGTCTTGGCCAAATTTTCTTGCACGGAGAGGAGCGACGCGATGACAGCCCCGGAACCTAAGCAACGATGATAGCAGCCTCGTGAAGATAGGAGTTAACCTGGTCAGCTGTTCCTGTGGGAAATGGAGTCCCCTAGACACCGATGATTCAAAAACCGCTTCCGCCCTCAACCACTAAAAACCATTTGTTGTACTCACAGGCCAGAATGGTCTTGTACTACATATTTTGTATTTTGCTTGGAATTTCTGTATCAAGTTGGAGCCTCATCAGCTAACAGTAATCCTGGGGCTGATGAGCACGACGGTCTTTTTCTGGAAATTTATACCCGGAAAACCCGGTCGTGACAGACTTGGTATCAGAGCCAGGCTGACCATTGGCTAATCCTATCTCAGCCAGGTCAATAATCTTAGGCAGGCCAACCCATCAAGCCATAACCAAACCCCAGTCAAGCTTCTCATGCAAGATAGCCCCACAGTTACCCGACACCTTTTGGCAGTCGGTGCCCAACCTACCAACCTAGCCGCCGAACACGCGCCAGTGACCCGCCCCCTTAAATAGTCCTTTCTCACAAGCGTGCGAAGGAAGACTCCGTCCCTTTTTCCTATAAAAAGGGCACGCTAGCCTCAACCCAGCACAGCACAGCCGCTACCCCAAACCAAGCCACAATGCCTTGTCCTGTCGTGCACAATGAGACCACGGCAACCAACGTTGGAGGCTTTGTGACCATACTCGCAAACCTCACCCGTCGTACCTATGCGTTAGAAGAGCCCCCAGAATATGTTGTGTACCAGGGACCCATGAGCGGTGAGAACCGTCAATTCTGGGCCACTGTACACATCTACGGTAGGGGTCTAGCACCCGAACGCCCCTACAGGTTCACCGGAAGAACGACTTCCTTTGAGCCACAAGCCATCCAACTAGCTGCTCGAGAAGCTATAGTTCATCTCCGGCACTTGTCGCCTAGAGTTAATTGTCGCTCGTTCCACTACTACCCCAGACGTGAAGGATATGGTAGACCACCCCAAGTTGCCAACGGAGATCACGAGACAGATCCTGCAATGTTGCACCTAGTGCGCTATGTAGGTGCACTAGAGGAACTATTCGATCAAATCACCATTGATCTAATCGCAGCTCATGGAGAGCTGGTTCGTCGAGCTCCGGCGAGAGAAGAGAACGAGCCCAACGCCGACAACCCAGTCGTGCTGTTTGGACACCCGATCGAGTCCCTGAGGCCTGACCCAGCCATCGGCCAAGGTGCTGCGATAACCCCAGAAGTGCTTCGTCGCATATTGGGAGCACACTCCAACGGGGTTGTGGCCAACAATCCCCGAGATGGTCCTCATCGCTACCCCGAGCCTGCAGCCCCTCAACCCCCTCCAGCTAATCCCGACAGTGAGACCCAAGGAGAAGCCTCGACATCCACAAGGCACGCCTGCTTGGATATAAACGTGGTAGATTAAGCCGTGCGAGTAGCATTGAGTTTCAGTGTATCCTCGCTTTGTAATCGTGCGACCTTGTATATAAACGCAGCCTGTCGTTGTGCCTCTGTTTTAATAGTAGCCTTGCGTAATTTGTCAGCGCATAGTTGCATATTTTCCGGGCACAGCTACCAAAACCAACCCCGACGACAACCACAGTAACACGTCTCTTCATGAGATATGTGTATCCCTGACACTGACCCGACCTTTGGAGCTAAGCTGGCAAATTTATTACCTTTCACCACGGTGAAATGACCCAGCTCCATTGCTATAAAAAGGCCACCGCGTGACCTTGCCAAGCACCTCTCACCTTGTGCACCACCCTCACAACCACTTCTTGCCATGTCGACCCCCAGCATTTACCTGAGAACCCTAGATGCAACCCAGGGTAGTTTCGTCAAGATATTGTGGGATTTTACCTGCAGTACCATGGGCGCTACCTAGCCACCCCAGTACAAGTTGTTTAAATCGAGAATCACCCCTTCCACCTCGAGATATTGGGCAGCAGTACACATCCCTCCCGTAAACTCAAACCAAGATCCAACGGAGGTCTCCTTCGTGGGGAAATCAATGCCAACCCCACATATGGCCATAGAAGCTGTTGCATACGAAGCGCTTGCTCGCCTTCGATTCGCGGTACCCTATGCCAGCGAACGAGGGTATTATTACTTCCCGAGCCGTGCAGCACCCGGAGGAGTAACATCTTTTCCCGGTGGACGAATTGAGAGAGACCCAGTCCTGGCCAACCTTGTCCAGTACGTCATCGCTCAAGAGCGTTTAACCCAACGTGTGATGGGTTATCTCCAGAGCCTCGCAGATTTAAATCCTCAGATCACCATCGGTAGAGCACTAAGGCCCGACCAGGAGAGACACGTGCATCGACTGGTCAATCCACTTCCCCCGATAGAAGAGGAGTGTATCCCAGTACCAGAGACGTTTTCTAGGGACCCCGTCCAGTTACCGTTTCCATTTTAGACGTCGCTGCGGTGTTCATTATTGCAACATTTATTTATGTGTGTGACTTATGCGTGATACCCTGAGTTTGTACGACGAGTCAATTATTTGGCTTCTACTAATGTGTGTAGTTTTTGTTGTGGTTTATGCTCCTTTAAATTAACCGTTTTTCCCTCGCAAAATCCTGGAGTGAGATTTCTTTTCCCTGAGTTGCTACATCTGCGCCTTCTCACGACGTGGATTAATTAATTTCATGCAACACCACGGCAGCAGACTCACAACCATAATCATTCGAACGCATACACTGTTTGCAAAACTTTGCAATGGTGTTACATCTAACTAAGCACCCCTGAACAACAGTTAGCACCCGGCACACCCCACCTACTCCTAATGATCACCACCACCGCGGTGAGCCAACACCCGAGCAGCAGCATCACGACGATCATCGAGGATCATCGCGCACAGGAGCACGGAGAGCCCCAGCAGTGTCGCCAGCCCTACGCATACTAGGATCGTGAACCAGTCCGGCATCGCCTCCGCCATTAGAGCCTCACCCGAGCTTCTGTAAACAGATATGGAGGAGGAAGAAGGAGAAAGCGAGGCCAGGTGTGAGGGAGAAGAGAGGAACACCTCGGCCATTTTATAGCTCGAGCTCGGTGTACAGTGGGCAAGTCCACCAACGCCGCTCATCGCCCGATCGCCGGTGTTCGGAGATGAATCCGCGAGCAGTGCCGACAGCACACTGGCCCGCGAGGTGAGTGCATGCTGCACCGCCAGCTAGCACGCCGCGCACTACCGCGGTACGGCCTAGATGCCCTACGCGCTAGACATCGCTGGTGGAGAAAGCGCGGGAAAGCGCGCGGGAGAGAGGAAGAAGGAAGAGCCAGAGGAAGAAGAAGAGGCTGACAGTGGGCCCCAGGTCCACCTGTCAGCCAGAGGGAGCACTGTGCCCTCGGGTACGACCAGCGTATTCTTAAATTTAGAATTTATTCTAAATTTATATTCGGCGTAGAAATCGCTCATTTTCCCCCAAAACCGTGGAGTTTTCCACGCAGCGCCAGTGTCCACACTGTGGTTTTGCACCACTTATTGCCCTCTCACTGTAGCCACATTTTTATTGCTTATAGTTTTTCTTAAAACAGCTTTTAACAAATCTCGAGGACGAGATTTTTCTTAAGGGGGGTACTGTTGTGACACCCCAAAATTTTGGCCTTGTTTTAATACATTAAAATTTTGCCAGGAAATTAAAACTTTTATTTTCTGGGCTCCCTTTTGATTTTTGAACCATTTTCTCCCTTGTTATTATGGAGTTTTTCCCCAAAGTGAAAACTTTTCAAATATGTTATTGGACTTGTTTAAACCTCTCAAGAAAAACTCTTCTTTTATTAGTAGAACTAATTACATAATTAATTTCTTTATCTTTATTTTCTTGAAAAATGGTTTTTTTAAGGTTATATGGCCATATTTGAACTACAACCATTTGATAAATTCACTTAAAATTCCAACCAAAATTGGGAGTTGTCATGTGATATTTTTAAATCACTTTTATACAAAAATATCTTTTATTCATGAGTTATTTTGAGCTCTACACCCAATTCTCTTCTCTGGTCCAGAGTGCAAATTTGCACTACAACCCATTAAAATATCTCTTTCTAGCCTCCACCAAAATTATGGGATGTTAGTAGTATCATATGATTCAACTTTATGCAAAAACCCAATGATGTTATTTGAAATATATGAGTGTATCAACCCCCTTTTTCATTCTGGACCAACTTGATGGTTTGTACAGCAACCATACTTTTGCTTACTCCTTGGCTCTTGATTCCTTTTCCTACTTGTAGTCCTCCCTGCAAAACCCTTAAGTCCCGGAGCATGCACCCTTTGGGTCATTTTTGGTTCATGAAATGATGCCATTTATTCCCTGTCCAGAATTGAAGTTTTGTAAGAATTGCACTAACAATTTTCTCCTCTTGGCCAAATGACCTCACCACTCTCTCTTTCATCTAAAGAGACACTGATCTGGAGATTTTGGCCACTCCAAGAACAGCTTAGGTGCCTGTGGCATTTTATCAAACACCTTGAGTGCATAAACATTTTTGACATGACATTTGTCATTACACTGTGACCTTGCACCTCTGGGAAAACTAGCATGTCCATTCACCTTATCACTAACCTTAACCTAGCCCTGTCCCTTGCCAGCCTCTCTTGCGACCTCTAGCATGCAAGGGCATTCCGTCAAACACGTCCCGGGCGTGCTCTGGGAGCGCCCAGAGCATGCGTTTGGCGCGCACGTGCGCCCGAGCCGCCGCGTCTCGCCCCGCACCCGTTCTGGCTCTTGGCCATCAGCAGCTAGCCGCCACGTATCCTCTTGCACCACCACACCACCCCGACCACCCTGGCACGCTACAGCGCCGCCGTCAGGCATTCTTGGCGGCACGCCGGTGTCCGCAGTGGCTCCAGCCCCGGTCGGCGCCGCCCAAGCCACCCCGGCTCGCCACCTGCCCCTGGGAGCCGCGCGAGCTTATCTCCTCGCTCGTCGGCTAGCTCTCGTCGCCTCCACGACGCCCTGCAAGCTACAGAGAGGCGGTTCGCCGGCATCCTCATCCACCGCCGCGGAACCGACCCCGATCACTTATTTAAGGAGCCCCGAGCTCGTCTCCGCACGCAGGTAGCTCCAAGCCATCACCCTAGGACCCCCTTAGGCAGCCAATCGACCCGGAGAGGTCTCCTCCCCCATCTCCGGCAACCGCAGCCGCCGCCACGGCCCCTGCCATTCCGGCACCACCAAGTCCTCCCCCTCTCCATTCTCATCACCAGGAGCCCCCTCTCCCTCTCGTGAGTCCATCCCCCTACTCGATTTTGATCGGGAACCACTGTAGCCCCAAAACCACTCTGCTCCCGAAGCCCCCTCCGCCGCGAAGCTCACCGCCGACGACTCTTTCCACCCCCGTCTATCCAGCGACCACCGGAAGGACCGCCTCGGTCTCGTGGATCCATCCAGACCCTCTGGAACCCGCGGGGAGCCGCCGTTCGCCGGCGACGATCGCCGTTGCCTCGCCTCCGTTCGGGCAGAGGAAGAGGAAGGAGGGATAGACCAGTCAAACCTGACCAGTGGGCCAGGCGGGCCCACTGTTAGTGACACACGCTCGGTCCACGCTGGATAAGTGGAGGCGCGTTTCCAGAATACGCCTTCGACGTGTACGTATATTCGAAACGTTTTTCTTTTTCTGTTTTAATTTTAAATAACAGATTTTGACCAAAACTTTGACTGAGCTTAACTTTTTAAATATAGCTCCAAATGAATTGATTCTTTTTCCTACATCTCTCAAATTCTGTCTAGTTTATTTTAAGATTTATTTGAAAATTTTCCAAACAACTTTTTTGTACTATTTTTGAAATATGTGTTATTTGCATATTTTTGAAAATAGGATTTTTGAAGAGAAGAAAGCTTTCAAAAGATTTGGAGTGCACCCTGCCTTTCCACACCATGAAGGCAAGCATCTTGAACCCTGGCAAGAACATTTTTGATGTGTTGGTTGACACATTTATAACACCACCTCACTTCGTTGAACTCGTTATTTTATGTGGTGATACGATCATTTGCATGAATGCATATTAGTGATTTTCCTTGCTGTTGGATATGAATATACTTGTGATGGTAATCATCCTCATGTGCCTTGCATGCATGCCGGAAAGGAACCCGGGAAAGCCTCTGCCTTGGGTAGGCGTGAGCTTGTCGCCGGTCTCCGTCGGGACGGTTATGTCCGGTATGGCATAGTAAGGTATAATGGGTGGTGATTCTGTTGGTTGAAATATATTTGTTATACATGTCATGCAGGGAATTTATGAACCTCCTGAGTCGACCATAGATCGAGTCTTGTTCCAGTAACCCCCATACTTGTTTTGTACTACCACTTGTCCCTGCCGCAGGTAGGGTACGGTTCAATAAGTCGTCAACCCCTTTCAAGCACACACCGTACAGAGAGGCCATGGTGGAAGATACTGGTTGTAGCCAGTAGGCAGGCCACCTGGTCCGGGGGCATGGGTGTTTCCGGTTGGGACCGAGAGGGGAGGCCACCCCTTAGAGCGCGCGATATAAATTTGATCCCATGCTACGCGAGGTTGTAGCCTCCCCACTTAGAGTTTTGCTTAACAAGTGTCGTGGGTGATTCCAGACACCGGTGAGTTAAGCTGGTGTGTGCAAGTCAGGTGTGTTTTCAATTAAAAGACCGTAGACGGAATTAGTCCCGATGGACTAAAGGAATCTGTTACTCGTGGTTAAAGAGTACACCCTCTGCAGAGATTAAATCTATTCAAATAGCCGTGTCCATGGTTAAGGACTACAGTCTGGGATGGGTCTAGTGTCGGTCTTAGTGTCGGTCTTCGGAGGTGAATATGTTAAACCAGGACTGGAATCACTACTTGTGACTTGTGATAACTATGATTATTATTATTGTTGACTAACCCATGATATTATTGTTATTATCGAGTATCCCTGGGATGGTTCTACCTCCGGGATATTCACTATGATTGTTTCTTTTAAAAGCCCTTTATGTGGTGTCTCTCAGACGCCCGACTGTGGCATTTATTTTAAAGCCCTTTATGTGGTGTCACTCAGACGCCCGACTGTGGCATTTCTTTTATAAGCCCTTTATGTGGTGTCGCTCGGACGCCCGACTGTGGCATTTCTTTTATAAGCCCTTTATGAGGTGTCGCTCAGACGCCCGACTGTGGCATTTCTTTTATAAGACCTTTATGTGGTGTCGCTCAGATGCCCGAATGTGGCATTTCTTTTATAAGCCCTTTATGAGGTGTCGCTCAGACGCCCGACTGTGGTATTTCTTTTATAAGCCCTTTATGTGGTGTCGCTCCAGACGCCCGATCGGTGCCTTTTATTATTATGATGTTATTACATTTTCATAAATAATCTGCTTACATGCATCAGAGATTTATTTTTTGTGACTGACGTCATGAGCATAAATATTTTCAGCACATCAATGTTATATTATACCTGCGTTCATAATGTTTGCGAGTACATTCAAAGTACTCACTGGCTTGTCCCTGGCTATTGTCTTGGCCAGATTTTCTTGCACGGAGAGGAGCGACGCGATGACAGCCCCGGAACCTAAGCAACGATGATAGCAGCCTCGTGAAGATAGGAGTTAACCTGGTCAGCTGTTCCTGTGGGAAATGGAGTCCCCTAGACACCGATGATTCAAAAACCACTTCCGCCCTCAACCACTAAAAACCATTTGTTGTACTCACAGGCCAGAATGGTCTTGTACTACATATTTTGTATTTTGCTTGGAATTTCTGTATCAAGTTGGAGCCTCATCAGCTAACAGTAATCCTGGGGCTGATGAGCACGATGGTCTTTTTCTGGAAATTTATACCCGGAAAACCCGGTCGTGACACATAACATGTTCATATAGATAGGGGTCACATGACCCGACACTCAAGTCATACAAACATACAAGCACATGCAGAAGCAACTAGTCTGAGTACAGACTCTAGAAAGAAAGAAGGCTTCTCGAAGCCTGTCTATCTACATAGGGCCCTCCATGGCCAGGATCACCACCTGGGTGGCTAGTCACTCGTCGACGTCAAGGTCTACGTAGAACCCATCGGAGGGGGCGGTGTTGTCGTCTGAAAACAGTAATTAAGCAAACATGAGTACAAAGGTACTCAGCAAGTCTTACATCAGAACCTACTAAACATGCTTATTCTCAAGAAGGTGGTGGGGTTAATGCAGCAAGCCAGCTTTGACTCTTGGCTAAGCTATCCTACGGAACTCCACCAGTAAAATAGTTTTCGCACACGAGTCCACTACTCACCAACATAATACTCCACCGGGGATCCTCCCTCGTCATCCTACGAGAGGGCCATCCTCGGTACTCACACTTATCCTGAGTCTTTTAGTAGTATCCATTAACTTGTCTATGAACTATATAGGCAACCAAGTAGTCCTTTACCGCGGACGCGGCTATTCGGATAGTTTTATACCCTGCAGGGGTGTACTTCGTCATACACACTTTCACCACTTACCGCCGTTTACACGACATGTACTCGGCAACCTTCAAGCGGAAGCCCAGCGAGGGTGTCGGCCACGGCCTACCTAAACAGTTAAGTCTCTATTCCAGGTTTATCGCCTATCCAGGTTCTATCCGCAGGGAGTCCGGCCGAGGTTTCCACATACAGCCCCGAACGATGTGAACAGGGTCCCGAGACGCCAAACAGGCGCCCGGCATACCCGGCCACGGTGTATCTACCGCAACATAGCCCACCCCTAGGGTCAGCGCTATGCACGGCCGCCAACACATAACCTACAAACACCAGAAACTATTTGCAACTCCTGGACAGAGTACTAAGGTGATTAAGAAGCCGAGAGGGTCCATTGGTTTCGGGCCCAATGTACGGTAGTAACTGCATCTTAAATCACACATACAGATCTCAGTTCTTAGGGACGGCCTCAATGAAACAACCCACCATGTACTCCTACATGGCCTCTCATCGATACCTTTACCAAAACATGTTCAACACATCCCTCACATCACCGACATAAGCATTTCACTCTAGCCCATCACCCAGATGAACCAGACCTGACAAAACTCTAAGCATAGCAGACATCGCAAGGTAGGAATCACATACATGGCTCAATCAACTCCTACACATGCTAGTGGGTTTCATCTAGTTACTGTGGCAATGACAGGTCATGCAGAGGATAAGGGTTCAACTATCGTAGCACACAGCAGACTGAAACGCGTTGTCTTAATGCAGTAAACAAGAGCAGAAGCGAGAACATGGGTTGTATCAGAATGATCAATGGTTGCTTACCTAATGGAGTGGTAGTGGGATACTGCCCTTCAGTTGGATACTCATGAATATCCTCGGAGGCAGAACCTACCACGAAGAACACATCGGAACACAATCAACACATGACGATATGCAACAATATGATGCATGCTATGATATGGCAATATGAATGTGTCTTGGCCTAATGCAAGCTATAACAGAAAGGATTGAACTTATTTGAATCAAAGATTCAATTATTAGCTTATTAAACATGGCTTTAATGGTGCATTTCCTTATTCTGCTTAAACAGCAAGGTAAACTTTTTTGTCATGC
This sequence comes from Triticum urartu, assembly GCF_056163025.1. Classification (NCBI taxonomy): domain Eukaryota; kingdom Viridiplantae; phylum Streptophyta; class Magnoliopsida; order Poales; family Poaceae; genus Triticum; species Triticum urartu. The sequence continues at coordinate 425,711,977 of NC_141873.1, read as the reverse complement.
ATGAAACCATTACAGATGGATAGATTGAATTTTTCTGATCATTTTTCATATATAAATCTTTGCATTTGGAGCTATGGTTGATTTTCTATGATTTTTAGAAGTTTTGACTATTTTCTGGAATTTCCTGTATAAGAATAAATCCAGTAATTTAATTGTTGCGTCAGCATTATGTTAGAGTGACGTCAGTGGTCAATGGGGACATCCAGGTCAAAACCGACTGGTGGGTCCCGCATGTCAGTAGTTAATTAAGCTAATTATCTTTAGTTAAAACTAATCTGATTTAGTTAACAGAGGGGGCCCACTTGTCATTGACTCAGGGGAGTCAAACTGGGGTCAAATCCCTGGTCAGCGGGGCTAATCCCGCCGGCGGTGAGTCGCCGGCAAGGCCCGAGACAGTGGCGCGGCTCGGAAAACGCCCACAGGGCACGGGCGAGGCCGTTCTTGGGCTCGTTGGAGAGCTCTTGCAGTCGCGCATCTAGTGGGGTGGCTCTGGCGTCGTCTACGGCGAACGGCGGCGAGGAGCGCGCTCGGGCATCGCGGGAGAGAGTGAGGGAGACGAGGGGGAGAGTGAGCGAGGATGAGAGGGGGACGTGGGGGTCGCGTGGCATCCCTGGACGTCTCCAGGACGTCGGCAGAAGCAGGAGGTGGCCGGCGTGTGGCCGCGGGCGCCGGCCACATGCTCCGCGTCCTTCTGGCGCGAGGAGGACGACGACTGGCAGGGCCAGTCGGCTGGGCCGAGCCAGGTGGGCTGGGCCAGCACAGGTAAGGCCCAGGTAGCTTCCCTCTCTCTCTCTTTTTTTATTTGTTTCTGTTTTTCTATTTAACTGCAACTGTTGGGCTTTAATTAAAATACTAAAACATTTCCAAAAATCCTGAAAATAATTGTGGGCTCTGTTTAGATTATTTCCAACAGCAAACATTTATTTCCAGAATTATTTGGGCATTTAAATTATTTTATAGCATTTAAATGCCCAAATTCAAATACTTATGATTTAATTCAATGACCTTCTGTTGACCTAGAAAATTGTGCACCAATTTTGCCAGAGGTTCTAACCCAAGACAAAGAGGGTGAACTTTTTAGAAGGGCATTTCAGGTTCATTGAAAGTAATTTTAGTAAACCCTAGTTGTGGTGTCGCTCAGATGCCCGAATGTGGCATTTCTTTTATAAGCCCTTTATGAGGTGTCGCTCAGACGCCCGACTGTGGTATTTCTTTTATAAGCCCTTTATGTGGTGTCGCTCCAGACGCCCGATCGGTGCCTTTTATTATTATGATGTTATTACATTTTCATAAATAATCTGCTTACATGCATCAGAGATTTATTTTTTGTGACTGACGTCATGAGCATAAATATTTTCAGCACATCAATGTTATATTATACCTGCGTTCATAATGTTTGCGAGTACATTCAAAGTACTCACTGGCTTGTCCCTGGCTATTGTCTTGGCCAGATTTTCTTGCACGGAGAGGAGCGACGCGATGACAGCCCCGGAACCTAAGCAACGATGATAGCAGCCTCGTGAAGATAGGAGTTAACCTGGTCAGCTGTTCCTGTGGGAAATGGAGTCCCCTAGACACCGATGATTCAAAAACCACTTCCGCCCTCAACCACTAAAAACCATTTGTTGTACTCACAGGCCAGAATGGTCTTGTACTACATATTTTGTATTTTGCTTGGAATTTCTGTATCAAGTTGGAGCCTCATCAGCTAACAGTAATCCTGGGGCTGATGAGCACGATGGTCTTTTTCTGGAAATTTATACCCGGAAAACCCGGTCGTGACACATAACATGTTCATATAGATAGGGGTCACATGACCCGACACTCAAGTCATACAAACATACAAGCACATGCAGAAGCAACTAGTCTGAGTACAGACTCTAGAAAGAAAGAAGGCTTCTCGAAGCCTGTCTATCTACATAGGGCCCTCCATGGCCAGGATCACCACCTGGGTGGCTAGTCACTCGTCGACGTCAAGGTCTACGTAGAACCCATCGGAGGGGGCGGTGTTGTCGTCTGAAAACAGTAATTAAGCAAACATGAGTACAAAGGTACTCAGCAAGTCTTACATCAGAACCTACTAAACATGCTTATTCTCAAGAAGGTGGTGGGGTTAATGCAGCAAGCCAGCTTTGACTCTTGGCTAAGCTATCCTACGGAACTCCACCAGTAAAATAGTTTTCGCACACGAGTCCACTACTCACCAACATAATACTCCACCGGGGATCCTCCCTCGTCATCCTACGAGAGGGCCATCCTCGGTACTCACACTTATCCTGAGTCTTTTAGTAGTATCCATTAACTTGTCTATGAACTATATAGGCAACCAAGTAGTCCTTTACCGCGGACGCGGCTATTCGGATAGTTTTATACCCTGCAGGGGTGTACTTCGTCATACACACTTTCACCACTTACCGCCGTTTACACGACATGTACTCGGCAACCTTCAAGCGGAAGCCCAGCGAGGGTGTCGGCCACGGCCTACCTAAACAGTTAAGTCTCTATTCCAGGTTTATCGCCTATCCAGGTTCTATCCGCAGGGAGTCCGGCCGAGGTTTCCACATACAGCCCCGAACGATGTGAACAGGGTCCCGAGACGCCAAACAGGCGCCCGGCATACCCGGCCACGGTGTATCTACCGCAACATAGCCCACCCCTAGGGTCAGCGCTATGCACGGCCGCCAACACATAACCTACAAACACCAGAAACTATTTGCAACTCCTGGACAGAGTACTAAGGTGATTAAGAAGCCGAGAGGGTCCATTGGTTTCGGGCCCAATGTACGGTAGTAACTGCATCTTAAATCACACATACAGATCTCAGTTCTTAGGGACGGCCTCAATGAAACAACCCACCATGTACTCCTACATGGCCTCTCATCGATACCTTTACCAAAACATGTTCAACACATCCCTCACATCACCGACATAAGCATTTCACTCTAGCCCATCACCCAGATGAACCAGACCTGACAAAACTCTAAGCATAGCAGACATCGCAAGGTAGGAATCACATACATGGCTCAATCAACTCCTACACATGCTAGTGGGTTTCATCTAGTTACTGTGGCAATGACAGGTCATGCAGAGGATAAGGGTTCAACTATCGTAGCACACAGCAGACTGAAACGCGTTGTCTTAATGCAGTAAACAAGAGCAGAAGCGAGAACATGGGTTGTATCAGAATGATCAATGGTTGCTTACCTAATGGAGTGGTAGTGGGATACTGCCCTTCAGTTGGATACTCATGAATATCCTCGGAGGCAGAACCTACCACGAAGAACACATCGGAACACAATCAACACATGACGATATGCAACAATATGATGCATGCTATGATATGGCAATATGAATGTGTCTTGGCCTAATGCAAGCTATAACAGAAAGGATTGAACTTATTTGAATCAAAGATTCAATTATTAGCTTATTAAACATGGCTTTAATGGTGCATTTCCTTATTCTGCTTAAACAGCAAGGTAAACTTTTTTGTCATGCATGAAACCATTACAGATGGATAGATTGAATTTTTCTGATCATTTTTCATATATAAATCTTTGCATTTGGAGCTATGGTTGATTTTCTATGATTTTTAGAAGTTTTGACTATTTTCTGGAATTTCCTGTATAAGAATAAATCCAGTAATTTAATTGTTGCGTCAGCATTATGTTAGAGTGACGTCAGTGGTCAATGGGGACATCCAGGTCAAAACCGACTGGTGGGTCCCGCATGTCAGTAGTTAATTAAGCTAATTATCTTTAGTTAAAACTAATCTGATTTAGTTAACAGAGGGGGCCCACTTGTCATTGACTCAGGGGAGTCAAACTGGGGTCAAATCCCTGGTCAGCGGGGCTAATCCCGCCGGCGGTGAGTCGCCGGCAAGGCCCGAGACAGTGGCGCGGCTCGGAAAACGCCCACAGGGCACGGGCGAGGCCGTTCTTGGGCTCGTTGGAGAGCTCTTGCAGTCGCGCATCTAGTGGGGTGGCTCTGGCGTCGTCTACGGCGAACGGCGGCGAGGAGCGCGCTCGGGCATCGCGGGAGAGAGTGAGGGAGACGAGGGGGAGAGTGAGCGAGGATGAGAGGGGGACGTGGGGGTCGCGTGGCATCCCTGGACGTCTCCAGGACGTCGGCAGAAGCAGGAGGTGGCCGGCGTGTGGCCGCGGGCGCCGGCCACATGCTCCGCGTCCTTCTGGCGCGAGGAGGACGACGACTGGCAGGGCCAGTCGGCTGGGCCGAGCCAGGTGGGCTGGGCCAGCACAGGTAAGGCCCAGGTAGCTTCCCTCTCTCTCTCTTTTTTTATTTGTTTCTGTTTTTCTATTTAACTGCAACTGTTGGGCTTTAATTAAAATACTAAAACATTTCCAAAAATCCTGAAAATAATTGTGGGCTCTGTTTAGATTATTTCCAACAGCAAACATTTATTTCCAGAATTATTTGGGCATTTAAATTATTTTATAGCATTTAAATGCCCAAATTCAAATACTTATGATTTAATTCAATGACCTTCTGTTGACCTAGAAAATTGTGCACCAATTTTGCCAGAGGTTCTAACCCAAGACAAAGAGGGTGAACTTTTTAGAAGGGCATTTCAGGTTCATTGAAAGTAATTTTAGTAAACCCTAGTTGTTTCCAGGGGGGTGTTGGGGGTTTCTGCTTTCCCCATTTCAAATTTAAGAGAAATTTAAACATGATGCACACTCTAATGCTTGAACTAGCTAGGGTGTGACAACTCACCCCCACTCAAAAGATTCTCGTCCCGAGATTTAGGATCCTCCGGGAAGAAGGTGGGGTACTCGAGTCGAAGACGATCCTCCCTTTCCCAAGTGGCTTCTTTCTCGGAATGGTGTGACCATTGAACCTTGAGAAACTTGATATTATGACATCGAGTGGTACGCTCGGCTTGATCAAGGATACGAACGGGATATTCATGATATGAGAGGTTATCTTGTAGATCAAGCGTTTTGTGGTCCACTCCACGAATGGGATCCGCGAAGCAACGCCTCAGTTGAGAAACATGGAAGACATCATGAACTCTGGAAAGATGCGGAGGTAGTTCCAATTGGTAGGCAACTTCTCCTCGTTTGGCAAGAATGCGAAAGGGTCCAATGTAACGAGGAGCCAATTTGCCTTTGATACCGAAACGATGGGTTCCCTTTAATGGAGTAACCCGAAGGTAAGCCTTCTCGTCGACTTCATAAGTCATAGGCTTATGTTTACGATCATATTGACTCTTTTGACGAGATTGGGCTGTTTTCAATTTCTCACGAATAACGCGAACCTGCTCTTCTGCTTCCTGAATCATATCCGGGCCAAAGAGTTGTCTTTCCCCGGTTTCTGACCAGTTAAGAGGCGTTCGACATTTTCGTCCATAGAGAACTTCGAAAGGAGCCTTGCCTAAGCTGGCTTGATAACTATTGTTATAAGCAAACTCCGCGAATGGAAGGCATTTCTCCCAACTCATTCTGAACAAGATGACAGAAGCTCGGAGCATATCTTCCAGAATTTGATTGACTCGTTCTACTTGACCACTTGATTGAGGATGGAAGGCCGTGCTAAAGGAGAGACGAGTTCCCATAGCATTTTGGAAACTTTCCCAAAATCGAGAGGTGAAGAGACTTCCACGGTCTGAGTTAATTTCCAATGTAACACCATGAAGAGACACTATTCGGGAGATGTATAAATCAGCTAGCTGGCTAGCGGTGATACTCTCACGAACAGGTAGGAAATGGGCTACTTTGGAAAGACGGTCGATCACGACGAAGATGGCATTATTCCCTCTCTTGGTCCTGGGAAACCCTGTGATGAAATTCATACTGATTTTATCCCATTTCCACTTGGGAATAGCCAAAGGTTGAAGGCGGCCAGCAGGCCATTGATGCTCTGCTTTAACACGACGACAAACGTCGCAATTAGCAATTTATTGAGTGATTTCTCTCTTCATCCTAGTCCACCAAAACCTCTGGCGTAGGTCTTGATACATTTTAGTACTACCAGGATGAATGGTGAGAGGGGATTCATCAGCCGCCTCAGGTTTCGTGCCTTTGGAACCACTAGGCGATTCCCAAAGTATACGACACCTTGATCATCAATGGAGAAACAATTCACAACTCCTTTCTTAATGTTTCTCTTAATACGGGAGATTCTCGGATCTACCTTCTGTGCCTTGATGATCTGATCCGTAAGGGTAGGTTTCGCCACCAGGGTGGATAGGAATCCTCGAGGAACAATGTGAAGATTTAGCTTACGAAATTCCTCATGGAGAAATGGTTGACTTTGTTGTAACATCAGGTTGTTACAATAGGACTTACGGCTTAGCGCATCAGCCATGGCATTGGCTTTGCCCGGGGTGTAAGTTATTCCTAAGTCGTAATCCGAGATCAACTCAACCCAACGTCTTTGCCCGAGATTCAAATCTAGTTGGGTGGAGATATATTTCAAACTTTGGTGATCGGTGAAGATCTCGCAACGATTACCGAGAAGGTAATGTTGCCAAGTTTTAAGTGCATGGACTACAGCTGCAAGCTCTAGATCATGTGTGGGATAATTTTCCTCATGTGGGTGTAATTGCCATGAAGCATAGGCAATTACCTGACGATCTTGCATGAGTATGCAACCTAGTCCTTGTCGCGAGGCGTCGCAACAGATAATAAAGTCCTTGGAGAAATCTGGTGGTACCAGTACAGGAGCAGATGTCAGACGTCTTTTCAGTTCCTCAAAACTGAACTCGCACTGTGGAGTCCACTTGAACTTTTTATCTTTCTTGAGGAGTTCAGTTAGAGGTTTAGCAACCTTGGAGAAATTCTCGACGAAGCGGCGGCAATAGCTCGCTAAGCCAAGGAAGCTCCGAACTTGCTTAACCGTCTCAGGTGGAGTCCAATCAAGGACGGCTTGAACTCACTCGGGATTGGCAGCAATACCCTTACCAGAGATTACATGGCCTAGATAGGTCACTTCTGGCAACCAAAATTCACACTTGGAGAATTTGGCGTAAAGGCGATGCTCTCGAAGTTTCATCAATACCATCCTTAGATGTTCAGCATGTTTCTCTTCATTCTTGGAGTAGATGAGTATGTCATCGAGGTATACTACGACAAATTTGTCCAAGTACTCCATGAAAACCGAGTTCATTAACCGGGAGAAGGTGGCTGGGGCATTGGTTAAACCTAAGGACATCACGGTGTACTCGTATTGGCCATAACGAGTAACAAAGGCCGTTTTGGGAATGTCCCCGTTTCTGATTTTGATTTGATGGTAGCCCAACCTCAGATCCATCTTGAAAAAGACTGAAGATCCAGCGAGCTGATCATACAGATCGTTGATCCTGGGAAGCGGATATTTGTTCTTGATGGTGACCAAATTGACAGGTCGGTAATCCACAACCATTTGATCCGTTTCATCCTTCTTCTTAACGAAGAGGACGGGGCAAGCCCAAGGAGAGGAACTAGGACGGATGAAACCCTTTTTCAAGGACTCATCGAGTTGGTTCTTAAGCTCAGCTAGTTCTAAGGGTGCCATCTTGTAGGGTCTTCTAGAAATTGGAACGGTTCCTGGAACAAGGTCTATCACAAACTCAACATCCCTGTCAGGTGGAACACCTGGCAGTTCTTCTGGAAAGACATCCGGAAAGTCTCGGACTACCGAAACATCCTCAAGATCTGGAAGGGGGTTGTCATTTAAAGAGTTAAACTGGCGCTTGGCCACTCGAGTTAAGACATTGACTGTCTTGCCCGATGGGTGAGTAAGTTGAACGGTTCTAGTGGCACAGTCGATCTTAGCATAATGAGCTGACATCCAATCCATACCCAAGATGATGTTTATGTTCGAGGACTTGAGAGCTATTAAGGATGCAAGGAAGACAAGTCTATCGACAAGAATTTCGTTCCCATGGCTTACTCTAGAAGTTTGTCATCTAGAGCCAGGAGTTTGAATTTCCATGGTAGAGGGCATGTCACAGAATGTCGTGTTGTGCAATCGAGCATAGTTCTCGGATATGAATGAATGAGATGCTCCAGTATCGAAAAGAACAGATGCCGGATGGCAGTTAACAAGGAGCATACCAAGGACGACGTTGGGATCCTCATGAGCCTCCTCGGCTGAAACATAGTTGACATGGCCACGGGCAGTGGTGACCGGCTTGGCGTAGAATGTATTTCCCACGGGCTTACCACGGCCAACGGACTTTCCAGTCTGAATGGGGTTGTTGTTCTGGGGACACTCTCGACTATAGTGACCCGGCTCTCCACACTTAAAGCATGTCACGAAATTGGGGCGTGGAGCAGCATTAGCAGCGGGGCCACCATAGGGCTTGGGCGGTGCAAATTGCTGGTTGGGACGAGGCGCCTCAAAGGATGGCCTCGGGATGAACCTGGGTGGCAGTGCCGTGCTTGGAATCCACACCCGGCGCTTCTGAGTTCCAGAGCCGGATGAAGAGCCAAAATCACGGGAGTGCTTGCGTGAAGCGTCATAATCAGTCTGGCCCGTCTCAGCACTGATGGCTTTATTGACCAACTTCTGAAAGGAGGTGCACTCGTGCAGATGAAGATCGCGGCGAAGCTCAGGGCTAAGTCCCTTGTGGAACCTTGCCTGCTTCTTAGCGTTAGTAGATACCTCTTCAGGGGCATAGCGTGCCAGATTCCCAAATTCACGACTATATGCATCCACAGTCAGTCTTCCTTGGGTGAAGTTGCAGAACTCCTCCCTCTTGCGATCCATGAGACCTTTCGGAATGTGATGCTCACGGAAAGCCTCACTGAATTCAGCCCAAGTAGTGATTTGGCCGATCGGGCGCATAGCTTCGAAGTTTTCCCACCAAAGGCTAGTAGGGCCTTCGAGGTGATAGGCAGCATAGGTAACCTTGTCGGCTTCGGCTACGTTGGCAGAACGTAGCTTGTGGGTAATGCTGCGAAGCCAGTCATCCACGTCGAGGGGTTCGACAGAATGGTTAAACTTTGGTGGGTACAGCTTGATAAAGTCATTGATCGACACCAAGTCATTTCGCGGGTGGCGTGCAGTGTTCTGCTCAATCCGCTCTAGCAGGCGGTTAGTCTCACGCTTGTTTCTTTCTGCCTCCAGCATTACTTCGGCCAGAGAAGGCGGGTGAGGCAGATTTTTACCCCTAGCTGCACTGGCTTCCCCCTGCTCCGAGGCAGCAGGGTTGCTGCGGGTGTTGACCATCCTAGGAGAAAACAAGACAATGGTTTAGATAAGGATGGCTCAAACTTAGCAAGGAAGTGCAGAATGTAATGGATAACACGAAATGCAGAGATGTTCATCCGTATGTCATGGTAATATAAAACTGCCATATATATACCAACGGTCATACACATCATACATAGTTTAGTACAAGCCCAGGCTACAGTACAACTATGATGAAAGAAATTACATCTCATCGGAGGCATTCCAAGCTCCTATACATTATTTGTCCACACCTCCGAAATTGACTGCACACTAAGTCGTATTCCACAAGTCACGCAGGACAGTGGAGATACAACTACTACAATACTAGTGGTACTACTACTAACTCAGACAGCTCCGTAGTAGTCCTCATAGAAGTCACCTCCGTAGCCAGGAAGTTCAACATGACCATCCGGGAACAGACGGTCCTGAGGAGCCTGTGGACCAAAGGGGCTAGGATGAGGTCTTGGACCAACAAATGATGGCCTGCGGGGACCACGGGGTGGGGTGATGCCTCCCACATCACGCCAATCCACCATGTCTGGCAGAGCTGATCTCACAGGATACAGATCCCTTGTATCCATACATCCAGCTTGCACCGCAGGTGCAAACCGAGTCAATGTGGCCCAATGATCAGCACGGGTATTGAAAAGCTCCAGCCTCAAGGCCTGATTCTCTCGGTCCTTATCTTCGAGCATCTCAGCAGTGGTACGAGTTAATGAGTCCTCCTGAGTGGAGTCAGCATAGATAGCCTGAAGATACCCCTGCGCTCCCGGAAGTGAAGCTGGCATGTAACGGAAGTCGATGTTCCGAAGCAGGCCAGTCCGGACTCGCATAATGGTCATCATGGAATAGGCAGCATCCTGCACAGCCATCTCAACAGTAACCCCGAGTCCATAGGAACAGTGAAGGGGCTCGATAGATCCAGGATAAGAAGGAAATATCCTGACGGTGCAGAAATATTGGCTTTGATTAAAGTCGCGGAATTGCTCTTCAATGGTGTATTCGGGATACCAACGGTAACCCATCTCGATCATTACCCGGACTAACATAGCAGTATGACCGGGCACGTCGAGGCACCTGGTCAGGCGAACCACTTGGTTTTGAACACGAGTGGCCATCTAAAAGCACAACCACAATGCAAAGACATCAGAATTTCTAGGGAAAATTGGACAGCATAACAGCTGTAAATGCTCAGAAAAAGATTTGAGACATCCACAACAGTTTGCAATACCACTCAACAACATCATATCAAGGTTCTGATCCAATTAGCAACATACTAAGAATAGTAGAAACTGAACTGGGACTTATAACAACAATCCTATAAGCTACTACGGATTAGTAACACGTGAACCTGATAGAAGAACAGAGCCTAGTCCTTAACCCACGTTGAATGAGAAGAGAATGACTCAGATCAGAGGCATAGGGTAAAGGAGTAAAAGAGCCTTACGTTCCCTCCCACAATCATTTCCCCTACATATAACTAAAGAATTTCTAGACTCGACATCGACCAGCTTGGCTCAACGAACCTACAGGCAGTCCGGCTCTGATACCAACGCTGTGAGGACCCCGATTCCAAGTCACATCGATCTAGCCGGTAACACCTCATATCACTTTGCGGCCTCACGCACGGTATCCCACGGGTGTCGCCTTACCATGGCCCGGGACCGTTTGCGCCTTTTGGCTCACATATATGATAGTGTCGCTAGCATCCATATGACAGAGAACCCGGGCCGACATGGCTAGTCGTGAACCCAAAGCGGCACAGACCTATGGAGACAGGCATACATGTATCACATCGAGCATGTCGGTCATCAGCGAGTGATTCCAGGCTGTAGCACTAGGCTAACAGGACTCTGGGGGACCCGGGCTGTAGCAGGCTAGGCAGGACTCCGGAAGTCACCGCGTGACATTTCCCCGAAGGGACAGACATAGGAACGAAGTGAAACACATGCCGGCCAGTCAAGTGTCCTGAACAGTAGTGCTGGGCTAGCAGGACTCCGGTGAACCGGGCTGTAGCGGACTACTATGGCTCGAGGAACACTAGACTACATTTCCCCATAAGAAAGGCTGCCAAGGATAAACAACTAGATTGTCGGATCCCACTCATACCAAGCATTTCAATCATACACACAATATGCCCGATATGAGTACATACAACATGGCATCACAACAAAACTCTACAACTCAAGTACTTTATTTAAAGGCTCCAGGGAGCCATACATAATGTGACACCCCAAAATTTTGCCTTGTTTTAATACATTAAAATTTTGCCAGGAAATTAAAACTTTTATTTTCTGGGCTCCCTTTTGATTTTTGAACCATTTTCTCCCTTGTTATTATGGAGTTTTTCCCCAAAGTGAAAACTTTTCAAATATGTTATTGGACTTGTTTAAACCTCTCAAGAAAAACTCTTCTTTTATTAGTAGAACTAATTATATAATTAATTTCTTTATCTTTATTTTCTTGAAAAATGGTTTTTTTAAGGTTATATGGCCATATTTGAACTACAACCATTTGATAAGTTCACTTAAAATTCCAACCAAAATTTGGAGTTGTCATGTGATATTTTTAAATCACTTTTATACAAAAATATCTTTTATTCATGAGTTATTTTGAGCTCTGCACCCAATTCTCTTCTCTGGTCCAGAGTGCAAATTTGCACTACAACCCACTAAAATATCTCTTTCTAGCCTCCACCAAAATTATGGGATGTTAGTAGTATCATATGATTCAACTTTATGCAAAAACCCAATGATGTTATTTGAAATATATGAGTGTATCAACCCCATTTTCATTCCGGACCAACTTGATGGTTTGTACACCAACCATACTTTTCCTTACTCCTTGGCTCTTGATTCCTTTTCCTACTTGTAGTCCTCCCTACAAAACCCTTATGTCCAGGAGCATGCACCCTTTGGGTCATTTTTGGTTCATGAAATGATGCCATTTATTCCCTGTCCAGAATTGAAGTTTTGTAAGAATTGCACTAACAATTTTCTCCTCTTGTCCAAATGACCTCACCACTCTCTCTTTCATCTAAAGAGACACTGATCTGGAGATTTTGGCCACTCCAAGAACAGCTTAGGTGCCTGTGGCATTTTATCAAACACCTTGAGTGCATAAACATTTTTGACATGACATTTGTCATTACACTGTGACCTTGCACCTCTGGGAAAACTAGCATGTCCATTCACCTTATCACTAACCCTAACCTAGCCCTGTCCCTTGCCAGCCTCTCTTGCGACCTCTAGCATGCAATGGCATTCCGCCGAACACGTCCCGGGCGTGCTCTGGGAGCGCCCAGACTGTGCGTTTGGCACGCACGTGCGCCCGAGCCGCCGCGTCTCGCCCCGCACCCGTTCCGGCTCTTGGCCATCAGCAGCTAGCCGCCACGTATCCTCTTGCACCGCCACGCCACCCCGACCACCCTGGCAGGCTACAACGCCACCGTCAGGGCATTCTTGGTGGCACGCCGGCGTCCGCAGTGGCTCCAGCCCCGGTTGGCGCCGCCCAAGCCACCCCGGCTCGCCACCTGCCCCTGGGAGCCGCGCGAGCTTATCTCCTCGCTCGTCGGCTAGCTCTCGTCGCCTCCACGACGCCCTGCAAGCTACAGAGAGGCGGTTCGCCGGCATCCTCATCCACCGCCGCGGAACCGACCCCGATCACTTATTTAAGGAGCCCCGAGCTCGTCTCCGCACGCAGGCAGCTCCAAGCCATCACCCTAGGACCCCCTTAGGCAGCCAATCGACCCGGAGAGGTCTCCTCCCCCATCTCCGGCAACCGCAGCCGCCGCCACGGCCCCTGCCATTCCGGCACCACCAAGGCCTCCCCCTCTCCATTCTCATCACCAGGAGCCCCCTCTCCCTCTCGTGAGTCCATCCCTCTACTCGATTTTGATCGGGAACCACCGTAGCCCCAAAACCACTCTGCTCCCGAAGCCCCCTCCGCCGCGAAGCTCACCGCCGACGACTCTTTCCACCCCCGTCTACCCAGCGACCACCGGAAGGACCGCCTCGGTCTCACGGATCCATCCAGACCCTCTGGAACCCACGGGGAGCCGCCGTTCGCCGGCGACGATCGCCGTTGCCTCGCCTCCGTTCGGGCAGAGGAAGAGCAAGGAGGGATAGACTAGTCAAACCTGACCAGTGGGCCAGGCGGGCCCACTGTCAGTGACACACGCTCGGTCCACGCTGGATAAGTGGAGGCGCATTTCCAGAATACGCCTTCGACGTGTACGTATATTCGAAACGTTTTTCTTTTTCTGTTTTAATTTTAAATAACAGATTTTGGCCAACACTTTGACTGAGCTTAACTTTTTAAATATAACTCCAAATGAATTGATTCTTTTTCCTACATCTCTCAAATTCTGTCTAGTTTATTTTAAGATTTATTTGAAAATTTTCCAAACAACTCTTTTGTACTGTTTTTGAAATATGTGTTATTTGCATATTTTTGAAAATAGGATTTTTGAAGAGAAGAAAGCTTTCAAAAGATTTGGAGTGCACCCTGCCTTTCCACACCATGAAGGCAAGCATCTTGAACCCTGGCAAGAACATTTTTGATGTGTTGGTTGACACATTTATAACACCACCTCATTTCGTTGAACTCGTTATTTTATGTGGTGATACGATCATTTGCATGAATGCATATTAGTGATTTTCCTTGATGTTGGAAATGAATATACTTGTGATGGTAATCATCCTCATGTGCCTTGCATGCATGCCGGAAAGGAACCCGGGAAAGCCTCTACCTTGGGTAGGCGTGAGCTTGTCGCCGGTCTCCGTCGGGACGGTTATGTCCGGTATGGCATAGTAAGGTATAATGGGTGGTGATTCTGTTGGTTGAAATATATTTGTTACAGATGTCATGCAGGGAATTTATAAACCTCCAGAGTCGACCATAGATCGAGTCTTGTTCCAGTAACCCCCATACTTGTTTTGTACTACCACTTGTCCCTGCCGCAGGTAGGGTACGATTCAATAAGTCGTCAACCCCTTTCAAGCACACACCGTACAGAGAGGCCATGGTGGAAGATAGCGGTTGTAGCCAGTAGGCAGGCCACCTGGTCCGGGGGCATGGGTGTTTCCGGTTGGGACCGAGAGGGGAGGCCACCCCTTAGAGCGCGCGATATAAATTTGATCCCATCCTACGCGAGCTTGTAGCCTCCCCACTTAGAGTTTTGCTTAACAACTGTCGTGGGTGATTCCAGACACCGGTGAGTTAAGCTGGTGTGTACAAAGGTACTCAGCAAGTCTTACATCAGAACCTACTAAACATGCTTATTCTCAAGAAGGTGGTGGGGTTAATGCAGCAAGCCAGCTTTGACTCTTGGCTAAGCTATCCTACGGAACTCCACCAGTAAAATAGTTTTCGCACATGAGTCCACTACTCACCAACATAATACTCCACCGGGGATCCTCCCTCGTCATCCTACGAGAGGGCCATCCTCGGTACTCACACTTATCCTGAGTCTTTTAGTAGTATCCATTAACTTGTCTATGAACTGTATAGGCAACCAAGTAGTCCTTTACCGCGGACGCGGCTATTCGGATAGTTTTATACCCTGCAGGGGTGTACTTCGTCATACACGCTTTCACCACTTACCGCCGTTTACACGACATGTACTCGGCAACCTTCAAGCGGAAGCCCAGCGAGGGTGTCGGCCACGGCCTACCTAAACACTTAAGTCTCTAGTCTAGGTTTATCGCCTATCCAGGTTCCATCCGCAGGGAGTCCGGCCGAGGTTTCCACATACGGCCCCGAACGATGTGAACAGGGTCCCGAGACGCCAAACGGGCGCCCGGCATACCCGGCCAGGGTGTATCTACCGCAACATAGCCCACCCCTAGGGTCAGCGCTACGCACGGCCGCCAACACATAACCTACAAACACCAGAAACTATTTGCAACTCCTGGACAGAGTACTAAGGTGATTAAGAAGCCGAGAGGGTCCATTGGTTTCGGGCCCAATGTACGGTAGTAACTGCATCTTAAATCACACATACAGATCTCAGTTCTTAGGGACGGCCTCAATGAAACAACCCACCATGTACTCCTACATGGCCTCTCATCGATACCTTTACCAAAACATGTTCAACACATCCCTCACGTTACCGACATAAGCATTTCACTCTAGCCCATCACCCAGATGAACCAGACCTGACACAACTCTAAGCATAGCAGACATCGCAAGGTAGGAATCACATACATGGCTCAATCAACTCCTACACATGCTAGTGGGTTTCATCTAGTTACTGTGGCAATGACAGGTCATGCAGAGGATAAGGGTTCAACTATCGTAGCACACAGCAGATTGAAATGCGTTGTCTTAATGCAGTAAACAAGAGCAGAAGCGAGAACATGGGTTGTATCAGAATGATCAATGGTTGCTTGCCTAATGGAGTGGTAGTGGGATACTGCCCTTCAGTTGGATACTCGTGAATATCCTCGGAGGCAGAACCTACCACGAAGAACACATCGGAACAGAATCAACACATGACGATATGCAACAATATGATGCATGCTATGATATGGCAATATGAATGTGTCTTGGCCTAATGCAAGCTATAACAGAAAGGATTGAACTTATTTGAATCAAAGATTCAATTATTAGCTTATTAAACATGGCTTTATTGGTGCATTTCCTTATTCTGCTTAAACAGCAAGGTAAACTTGTTTTGTCATGCATGAAACCATTACAGATGGATAGATTGAATTTTTCTGATCATTTTTCATATATAAATCTTTGCATTTGGAGCTATGGTTGATTTTCTATGATTTTTAGAAGTTTTGACTATTTTCTGGAATTTCCTGTATAAGAATAAATCCAGTAATTTAATTGCTGCAACATTACGTCAAAGTGACGTCAGTGGTCAACGGGCACGTCAAGGTCAAATCTGACTGGTGGGTTCCGCGTGTCAGTAGTTAATTAAGCTAATTATCTTTAGTTAAAACTAATCTTATTTAGTTAACAGAGGGGGCCCACTTGTCATTGACTCAGGGGAGTCAAATTCGGGTCAAACCCCTGGTCAGCGGGGCTAATCCCGTCGGCGGTGAGTCGCCAGCAAGGCCCGAGACGGTGGCGCGGCTCGGAAAACACCCACGGGGCACGGGCGAGGCCGTTCTTGGGCTCATTGGAGAGCTCTTGCAATCGCGCATCTAGTGGTGGTGGAGGCCGGGCCTATGGTGGCCGGAGACAATGACGGCGAGCTCCAAGGCGGTGGCCGGAGTTCTGCCATGTGCGGGGTTTGGGCTGCGGCGTGCAAACACGGAAACTGAGGCGCTAGCGAGGCACTACGCGATGCGGCAAGCACGTTGCATAGCACGGGGATGACCAAATGGTCGCCGGAACGACGCCGGCGACGAGCTCGAGTGTAGACGAGCTTCGGCCAAGGTGGAACTATGGCCTAGAGGGTGAAAATGCATGGAAAAGAAGAGGGGGAAGGCGGCGGAGCTCACATGGAGGTCGATGAGCAGCTCAGTGGGCTCGGGGGTGATTGGAGCGAGGCGAATCGATGAACGGCGTCCGGCGGGTACCGAGGTCGAAGACGACACGATAGCGGCGATGCAAGGCCTCCGGCGAAGCGTGGCTCGGTGGGGAGGGCGAGGGCGTCGTGGCGGAGCAATTTGGCTTGTCGGAGGGGCGAAGGGGTGGCTCTGGCGTCATCTACGGCGAACGGCGGCGAGGAACGCGCTCGGGCATCGCGGGAGAGAGTGAGGGAGACGAGGGGGAGAGTGAGCAAGGATGAGAGGGGGACGTGGGGGTCGTGTGGCATCCCTGGACGTCTCCAGGACGTCGGCAGAAGCAGGAGGTGGCCGGCGTGTGGCCGCGGGCGCTGGCCACGCGCTCCGCGTCCTTCTGGCGCGAGGAGGACGACGACTGGCAGGGCCAGTCGGCTGGGCCGAGCCAGGTGGGCTGGGCCAGCACAGGTAAGGCCCAGGTAGCTTCCCTCTCTCTCTTTTTTATTTTTTTCTGTTTTTCTATTTAACTGCAACTGTTGGGCTTTAATTAAAATACTAAAACGTTTCCAAAAATCCTGAAAATAATTGTGGGCTCTGTTTAGATTATTTCCAACAGCAAACATTTATTTCCAGAATTATTTGGGCATTTAAATTATTTTATAGCATTTAAATGCCCAAATTCAAATACTTATGATTTAATTCAATGACCTTCTGTTGACCTAGAAAATTGTGCACCAATTTTGCCAGAGGTTCTAACCCAAGACAAAGAGGGTGAACTTTTTAGAAGGGCATTTCAGGTTCATTGAAAATAATTTTAGTAAACCCTAGTTGTTTCCAGGGGGGGTGTTGGGGGTTTCTGCCTTCCCCATTTCAAATTTAAGAGAAATTTAAACATGATGCACACTCTAATGCTTGAACTAGCTAGGGTGTGACATGGCACCGCTAGGCCACTGCGGGCGCCGCGTTGAGCAGCGCGACTACGAGAAACGGGAGGAGGAGGACGTCAGGTGGTAGCCCGTTAGGCTCGTGCCCGGGGACTACATCCTGCTCCGCCACGCCAGCGGCCGCTTCCTCCGCGCCAACGGGAAGTACCTCCCCTAGAACAACGGTGCCAGCGTCGACGACTTCGACACCGTCAGCACGATGACTCACTGGGTCGTGGAGCGCATCCCGTCGAGGGAGGGCATGCCTGAGGTGAGCCTGCTTCTTGATTCTTCCCGAATTTGCATGAATTTGATTGTGATGGGTTCGTTCTGTTCTCTTGGTGCTTGACCAGACAGCGTGTCCCAGGCCAGCACCAGATCGCTGGGAGGAGGAGCTTGCTGTAGACCAAGATGGGTACGTTATCTCCTTTATTATTCTTGCTCAGTTTAATCCCCTGACAGTTTCGGGGTAGGTGCAAAGGGTGAAGGGATTTGATCTGATCTTATATACCACTCCTGTAGTCCTGTGTTACCAGAATTTGAGATAGGTATGTGACAGATTGCCTGGGTGGATTTTGTCCTTGTTAATGTGTAAGGGATTTTGCCTGTGTATGTCTTTCTGCAATCAGCCGCATTTTATGGTGCGCATACTGAACATACGTACTTCCAATTCCATACATCATATGCCTGTTAACTAAATATAAGATCCCATTTATGGAGTTTCTGAACTGGTGAGAAACAAAGTTAAGCAGTAAACTACTAATGGAATTTACACACTATCCTTTAGTAGTAAAATCGGATGAACTCTAAAATTCAAATTTCCATACATCAGTAGGAACTAACGGGCGGCACGCGGACTCTTTACATCGTCGTCGTCCTAGGTGACATGCCTACTCATCTCTATGTCCCCAGCTTCCTACTGGTCGATGCATCTTCGGTTTTGTTTTAATGGAGAGCTATTCAGCTTGTGTAATGAAACTGTTAATTAATCCCAAAAACAGTTTACTGAAACTTCTGCTACTTTGGTTCATTTAAGACTTGGGTTTGTCTGAACTGTTGTGTTTGATATAAGTAGAAGTAGTTGAATGCTATACAGTGGTCTGAAGCTAATTAGTTGATTTGAAAATTATTGGTTTTGAACTGTCCATGATTTGGTTGAATCCAGTTCTTCAATTTAATCTATATATGTCGTATGAAACTCCAGAACTTGAAAACCCAAATCTGGTTCAGTCATCGTAGTTTAGCTTTAGTCTCTTGAATGAATAATAATTCTTTAGGTGTAATGTGTCTGGTGTTACTACATACATTGTTGAACTAGTTGTAGCAGCATAATGAATAATATTTCTTCATTAACTATGCCAACCTACATCTTGTTGTACTAGTAATAGTAGGATAATGCAGCTTATTGTACTAATGCTGCTGCTATGCCTTTCACATTCATTCATTCATTCTCTGATTGTTCTAGGAGTCGGTCATCATTCATTTGATGCAGTGCGCCATGGATGCGATGGCCGCTTCATCCGCTGCCCCGGCGCCATGGAGTGGCTAGAGCTAGCTGTGGACGACGACGCCCAGCGACAAGGGATGGCCTGGCCTGCCACCCCGAAGCCCTAACAAGGCGGCTGAGGAATCAGGAGGGGTACTCATACCGTCGCCCCTCATGTGGACGCGCCGGACCTCAAGGCCAGGCCAGGCCTACTGCTGCTGCTGGGTAGAGTCCGGCTACGCTACTGCTAGGTATGATTCCCACCTCCTCCGAACCCTCTTGTACTACAGGCCTTCATGTGCATGTGTGGAGTCCTGTTTTTATGTTGAGGAACGTGGGCTGCTCTTACCAGGGCAAACACACGCGCCTTCATGTCTTATTTGCGATATATAAATCATCTGGAACAAATCATTTTCGTGAATTTGGTCGAGTTCCTCGTATACTGTATATTTTGACAGCATATGTCCTCACAAAAGAGAAAGGAAAAAACAATATTACATATGTCTCTGCATTTCAGTTCCATACTTTTGAGCTCAGCAAGCTAAACTTGTTTCAAACATTTAGATGGCTCACATCAGATAAACAGTAACTTGAGCATTACATGCATAAGCTGCTGGAGGAATGTCTTCAGCTAACCATAGAGAACTGGTGATGTGCACAGCTTCCTTTGTAGAAAAAGGTCAGTAGTTGTGTAGACTTGTGCAAAGCCTAAATTTTTGTACTAAGGTGGCCAGCGTGGTGTCGCGACATGATCACTGACGGAATTAATTATGATTTTGTTATTCTGCTTTATGATTTACTCAATCACTATTGTTTCGTGGTCAAATTCAGCCTTCGATGCAAATGGACGTCATGATTCTGTTATGCTCCGAGGTCGGTGGTCGAATTGAGGTGCCTCTAGAGTCTAGACTGTAGTGTATTAGGTTGGCAGGAGTAGTAAAACTTAGTGTTGTATTGAGGATTGAGGGTGGCTGGGCTTATAAGTTAATCATCAGCGTGAATGCTTTGTTTGTCTGCTCCTCACAAGTTAATGCTTCGCTCGTCCGGGTGTGTGATAATGCCATGTGTCTTGTGCAATCAGATTACATTTCTATTTGTTATGGTAATATAAAAAATATTCGTGTTGTCAAAATTTTCATAGTGCGTGCCTTTCATTTCTTTAGTTTGATTGTTTCCCTTGTATTCAATATCTTAGAAGTGCTTTCTTCGATGTTTAACCTTGTTACTATTGTCCATAAGTATAGCCGTTGATTTTGGTATATGAGCACTAGTGTTTCTTGCTTACAGCAAGCTATGTATTGTACATGTGTCCATTTTACCTCTGTAAATAGTTTGCTTCATACCTAGCAACATGTTTCCTCATAATGAATTATTCGTGCCATGTGAATCATTGCTGCTATCCTGCTACTAATGGATACAAGGACGAAATGCACAGTTTCCTGTCAAGTAGTGTTTGCTTGGTGACAGGATGTTGTTTTTTCCTTCCAAGTATAATGCTCCATTCATGTTTATGCCTCTTCTAGAAAATGTGCTGCACCTACAGTAATCAATCTAACTTATCCATTTTATTTTATAGGCCTTCGAGTACAAGAGGATGCTGCTTGACTAACACGACCAACAAGTTCCGCCAGCGCGAGGCAAGCGACCTAGGTGGCTACTGTTGTGACCGAAGATCAGAAGAAGCCTGGAGATGTGCACAATAGTTTGGGTGCCTCTGTATTTGTTTCTGATTGTCTGTACACTTGATGGATCGTGCAGATGTGTTGTTCTGAGTTTCATAGAGTGATTTTTGGATTTGATCATTTAATTGTGAGAATTATTGATTGCTTGCTGTTGAAATGTGTAAAATTGAAATTTGTGAATGAAAAAGGCTGAATGTTCGTCTATTGGATCGAATAATATTTGGGCTCTAAAAAGGCTATGGCCCAAACAATAGTGGACTGGAATATTGTGCATTTATGAAAAACAAAAGCAAAAGGCTGAATGAAACGGAATGCAAAATGGCCTAAGCCCAGAAAATCAAAAGGCCGAATTGTAGGGCTTGACCCATGAACCTGACCAAAAATTGACAGAAAAAAACACAAATAGGTTGAATTATTGGGCTCGGCCCATGTAAAACACCTAATCGGACCGGGCTGAATCTTGTGCCACATCAGATTGCCACGTCGGATGCCTACGTGGCCTGGGGAGGCTGCTAGTGACCAAAACAAAACAGTAGGCATATTTTGGTCGTAAACATCAACGAGAAGGTCGTTAATTTCAGTTTACGACCGCCAGCTTTTGACCTTCTATTTTTGGTCAAAAAAAGGTCGCAAATGAAAAACAATGACCTTTCAGTGACCAATAGTCAAGGTCACAAGTTGACATATTTCTTGTAGTGAAGCCCTAGCGG
Organism: Triticum urartu; assembly: GCF_056163025.1. NCBI lineage: Eukaryota > Viridiplantae > Streptophyta > Magnoliopsida > Poales > Poaceae > Triticum > Triticum urartu. The sequence continues at coordinate 425,690,542 of NC_141873.1, read as the reverse complement.
CATTCAAGCATAACATCCGCGACGAGTGGCTCGCCCGCCACCTCGGCCAGGAGAAGCCGAAATCTATGTCAGCCCTCACAACACTCATGACCCGCTTTTGTGCGGGCGAGGACAGCTGGCTGGCTCGCAGCAACAACACATGAAGGAATCCGGATACCTCGGATACCAAAGACGTTAATGGTAGGCAGCGTCGTAATAGACCAAAGCGCCACAATAATGGCGATAACACCGAAGATACGGCAATCAATGCCGGATTCAGAGGCTCTAGATCCGGTCAGCGGAAAAAGCCATTCAAAAGAAATACTCCGGCTCCGTCCAGTCTGGATCGCATACTGGATCGCTCGTGTCAAATCCGTGGCACCCCTGACAAGTTAGCCAATCACACCAACAGAGAATGTTGGGTGTTCAAGCAGGCTGGCAAGTTAAATGCCGAAAACAAGGACAAGGGGCTGCATAGCAATGACGAGGAGGAGCCCCGGCCGCCGAACCCAGGAGGACAGAAGGGTTTTCCCCACAAGTGAAGACAGTGAACATGATATATGCAACCCACATTCCCAAGAGGGAGCGAAAGCGTGCACTAAGGGACGTCTACGCAATGGAGCCCGTCACCCCAAAGTTCAACCCATGGTCTGCTTGTCCGATCACCTTCGATCGCAGGGACCACCCCACTAGCATTCGTCATGGCGGATCCGCTGCACTGGTCTTAGACCCCATCATTGACGGATTTCACCTTGCTCGAGTCCTTATGGACGGCGGCAGCAGCCTAAACCTGCTTTATCAGGATACAGTGCGAAAAATGGGTATCGATCCCTCAAGGATAAAATCTAGCAAAACCACCTTTAAGGGCGTCATCCCAGGTGTGGAGGCTCATTGTACAGGCTCAATCACACTGGAAGTGGTCTTCGGATCACCGGATAACTTCTGAAGCGAAGAGTTAATCTTCGACATCGTCCCGTTTCGCAGTGGCTATCATGCATTGCTCGGACGTACAACATTTGGAAAATTCAATGCAGTGCCGCATTATGCATACCTCAAGCTCAAGATGCCAGGACCCCGCGGGGTCATAACAATAAATGGAAACACAGAACGCTCGCTCCGTATGGAACAGCACACTACGGCCCTTATAGTAGAGGCACAAAGCAGCCTGTTCAGGCAGACCACTCATTCGGCGTTACAGCCCCCGGACACCTGCAAGCGAGTCCGGAACAATCTACAACAGGACCGCCTGACGCGATCAGGCTCACCTAGCAATCCGGCCCCCGTCCCAGTCCCAGTGCAGCGATGAAATTCGTGTCGCGCATACATAACTACGCATTGAAAATACCATGGACATAGGCGGGGGCACAATCAGGACATGCCTCACATTGTGGCTTAACCACACCAGGGGATGTTTACCTTTGACATTCCTTTTCTCTTTCAGGGCCTAACTCTTCGGAAGCCCTTTCCGGCAGTCCAATTGCCGGACACATTCCGGAAGCAACAACCAAGGCGGCAAGAAGCTAAGATGAACACGGGAACCGCCAGGTGGTCTCTAGTAATACTTGATATACCCGCTTTTCACTATTTATGCGTAGCTTGCCTTAGGATACGACATTTCGAATTGGCCTACTTTATGCTTATTGCACTACTTGTACCAGTACGCTTCGACGTATTATTCAAATAACAATGCATATTATTAATTTGTCATTGCATTATTTAAGTTTTTCTCTTTCTCTTATATGTCCATTTACGGCATTCCGCACCTGCATGCTCGGGTACGGTCAGTACGCCAGGGGATCTCGTTTACCCCGTAATATGGCGCAAGAAGTCCGAACACTTTCGACAGTGCGGCACCCTGAACTTATAGCATTATATGCATCAGCTCTGAACCATGTCTTGGGTCAAATGTTGGGTTGCCCGGCTCCCATGCTTTGGTACCTTACGTTCCGCTATATCGGCTAAGGTAGCAGTGGGAAAACTACTGCGATTGTGTCCCGGTTCTTCCGGACGAGCACCTCAGTAGAGAAAGCCAAAAACTGACTATCATGATAAGGCGAGAGACTGGTCGCTGTTCGAGAGGTCTCAAGTCCTTAAAGACTTTTTCCGCTTCGGGCGAGGAGTTGGCCTTGTCTGGCTTAGGCGTGTATAGCGCCCCAAATTCGGCCCTCCGAATACCAGGGGCTTCGCCAAAAATTTAAAATCATTGACTTCTTTGGCTAAGTGAGAGTGATAAAGAATTATAGTCTGATTGCCTGGTTCATTGCGCTGAACACCTCCCTTGAACAACCCAAAATTGGCGTAAAGAGTGTTCAGATTTACCCCAAACACCCCAGTACTAGTTACATGGGGGCAGAAGCCGATGAATGGGCAACTCTCAGATTTTATAAATGGCCGCACAGAAGGTAATATTTTAAATTAAGAAAGCGTCGCATGGCGCAAAAGAACTCGTTTCATATTACAGGATCACATGGGCATGTTCATTCAAAAATTACATCCTTGGCACACTCATCTGCCACTAAGCGGGAACCCTTCAGGAAGCTCTCATAGTAATTCTCGGGGTAGCGATGCTCCTTGCCCTCCGGCGGCCCCTCCTTCACAAGCTTCACAGCGTCCAGCTTCGCCCAGTGCACCGTCGCCCGGGCAAAAGCTCTGCGTGCACCTTCGATGCAGACGGACCGCTTGATGACTTCAAGCCATGGGCAGGCTTCCACCAGCCGCCTCACCAGACCGAAGTAGCTGCCGGACATGGGCTCACCAGGCCACATCCGGACTATAAGGCCCCTCATGGCCTGTTCGGCCGCCTTGTGAAGTTCGACCAACTGCTTCAGCTGGTCGCTCAAGGACACGGGGTTTTCGGTCCCAGTATACTGAGACCAGAACAACTTCTCCGTTGAGCTCCCCTCCTCAGCTCGGTGAAACTCCATGACATCCAGCACACTGCGAGAAAGATCTGCAAACGCTCCTGGAGAGCTCCGAACTCGGGTAAGGAAAAGGAAAGTCTCCTTCACAAGCTTGCTTTGCATATTGAATGCCTTACCCGCTGCTATCTTCTTCGCCGCATCAATCTCCTGGAGGGCCTTGTGGGCTTCGGCCATGGCGCTCCGGACGCTTTCAAGCGCCTGCGCGAGCTTGGACTCTCGCGTCTTGGAGTCATGCTCCAAGGACTCGTGCTTTTTGGCGAGCGCCTCAAGCTCTTGCTGCAGCTCTCTTACTCGGGCTTCTTGTTTCTCCCGTTTAATGCGCTCTTTGGCCGCTTTGTCTTTGGCCTCGGACAACGCTTTCCTCAGGGTCTCCACCTTGGTCGTGGCCCTTGACAAATTCATGATGATCCTATTAATTTACAATGAACTTCTTTTTAACTATATAAACTGGGGTATATCTTACCTTTGCTCTCTTTGAGCTGCCCCTTGGTAAGGCCGAGCTCGTCGTCGGACCGCTTCAGGGCTTGCTTTAGCGCAGAGACCTCCGCAGTACGGGCGGCAGCGGCCAGCAAGGAAGCCTGCACATACACATAGACATACTCTAATTAGACTCTAGAGTTATCATTTGATAATCTATTCAGCTTTTCTTTGTGAATGCCGAACAGAGCATCAGGGGCTACTATCTATGTGATAATATTTTTGTATTTTGAATGCTTACCTCAAAGCCTGTTAGGAGGCTGGCCCAAGCTTCGGTCAGTCTGTTTTTGGCGGACTGAACCATGTTGACCACCGCACTCATGATAGTGCGGTGTTCTTCATCGATGGAAGCGCTATGAAGCGCTTCCAACAAGTTGTCCAGTGCTTCTGGTTGGACAAAGGACACTAGCATGGATGGTTGGCCCCCCTTAATGGGGGGCCGCCTGCCGGAGTCTGGAACCATCAAAGGTTACGACGCAGTGTCCAGCTAGGGCCCGAACTCGAAGCCCGTAGGAGCCTCGCTCCCTTGGTACCCAGGGTCCAGGAGGTCGCCGTGAGGCGCCCCCAGGATCACCTCCCCTTGGGTCGGTGCCTTTTGAGACACCACCTCGGCGTTGTCCGTAGGGCGAGGGGTGGAAGCCGTCGGAGGAGAACCGATGTTCATATCTGACGAGCCCAAAGAGCCGCTCGACGAGGGTACGTCGAGATGAGCTTGGGCCGGACTGCATAATCATGTTCGGCATGGGCAAAGGCAGTTAAGTAAAACATATCATGACGTACTATGGTGTCCGGACACTTACGACTTCGCCAGGGGCTTCTCCCTGGGTAGCCACTCGTCGTCGCTGTCGGCGGCCGTCGTGGCACAGTCCAGAGAGAGGGTCTTTCCCTTCTTGGACCCTTCAGCCTCCCTGGATGGGTCGGCCTTCCTTTTCTTGTCTCCCCGGCTAGGGGAGAACTTTTCTCCTCCTCCTCGTTTCCGTGGGAGGAGTGCGAGTCGGACTCATCGGACGATGAGTCCGATAGAACCTTGCGCCGGACACCCTTTCGGGTCCCCGCGGCCTTCTTCTTGGCCGTATTTTCCGGCACCTCGTAAGGTGCCGGAGTCAGCATCTTTGGTAGAAGAGCGTTTGTAGGATCTTCGGGCAGGGGGGCTGGGCAATCAAGCTACTCTGCTGTCTTTATCCAGTCCTGTTAATGACATAAAAGCTTAGATCCAACACATAACTAAATCGGGGCGCATAAATACCCTGAGAGATATAAAAGCCTACCGGATGGGCGTGGCGCTTTGTGCTGAGTCCGCGGTCCTCGGTGAGGGAGCGAGGCATCTCGGCGCCCTTGAGCAGCACCCTCCAGACAACCTCGTGTGTCATCTTGTAGAGCTCTCGTAACATCTGGTGCTGGGCCAAGTTGAACTCCCACAAAACAAATGCCCGTTGTTGGCACGGAAGGATCCGGCGGAAGAGCATAACCTGGACCACGTTGACGAGCTTAATTTTCTTGTTCGTCATGTTCTAGATGCAGTCTGGAGTCTGGTCAGCTCTACCGAAGAACCCCAGGACAGGCCCTTCTTTTTCCAGGAGGTGAGCCGTGTGGGGATTCCGGATCGAAATTTGGGGGCCGCCACCCAGTTGGAGTCGCGCGGCTCGGTGATGTAGAACCACCCCGATTGCCACCCCTTTATGGTATCCACGTAGGTGCCCTCGAGCCAGGTGACGTTAGGCATCTTGCCCACCATGGCGCCTCCGGACTCTGCTTGCTGGCCACCCACCACCTTCGGTTTGACATTGAAGGTTTTCAGCCATAGGCCTAAGTGGGGCCTGATGCGGAGGAAGGCCTCGCACACGACGATAAACACCGAGATGTTGAGGATGAAGTTGGGGGCCAGATCATGAAAATCCAGCCCGTAGTAGAACATGAGCCCGCGGACAAACGGGTGGAGAGGAAATCCCAGTCCGCGGGCAAAATGGGTAAGAAAAACTACCCTCTCATGGGGTTCGGGCGTTGGGACGATCTGCCCCGCGTTCGGCAGCCGGTGCGCGATATTCGCAGCTAGGTATCCGGCTTCCCGTAACTTTTTGATGTTTTCCTCCGTGACGGAGGAAACCATCCACTTGCCTCCTGCTCCAGACATGCTTAGAGTGGTTTGAGAAGAAGAACGTGAGCTTGGGTGCTAGAGCTCAAGTGTGCGGAATAGGAAAGCGAGAAGGAAGAAGGCGTGGGTGAAAAAAGTAAATCTTTGTCCCTTTAAAAGGGCGGAGGAGCCGATGAGTCTCCCCACTTGCCTGGCAAAACCGCTTATTCCCCAGGCGCCGTAATTGAGGGCGTGGTTGGGTTACCCACGTCCGTATTGAGGAGAATCCCGTGATAAGGGGAACACGATCTCTGCTTTGACAAGACGTATCAAGAAAACCGCCTCGCGATATGTGCGGAGCTGGCTGAGAAAAGCGGTTCGAATAATAACTGGGCGATGAAGTGATGTCATACTATCAAAACGTGTCAGTAGATTAGATTTGTGGAACTATTATTCTCTTGACGGTGGTATGTGGAACTTATTTTGCAGGTTCGGACGCTATCCTTGCATTCAAACTCTTCCAGGGTGTATTCGGAGGAGGAACCCACCTTGCAATGTCAAAGACAACACTGCGCGCCGGTCTCATCGTCATTGAAGCCTGGTTCAGGGGCTACTGAGGGAGTCCTGGATTCACTACTAGGAAAATGCTTATACATAGAATTTTAGCAGTAGCGCCTGTTTGGGCACACATGCTACTGGTATTTACCAGTAGTGCCAGCCAGAACGGGTGCTACTGCCAGTGAGTAGTAGCAGCGCTGGTTGGCGCGGGCCGCGCTGCTGTTTAGCGGGCCACCGGGGCCAATGGGCAGGCCACTTAGCTATATCGTGTGTTTTGCACTAGCGCTACAGCTAGTGGGCTTAGCATTAGCGCTGGCCCATTGCTCGCTAAGGGAGTCTAGGATTAGGGGGTATCCGGACAGCCGGACTATATCCTTTGGCCGGACTGTTGGACTATGAAGATACAAGATTGAAGACTTCGTCCCGTGTCCGGATGGGATTCTCCTTAGCGTGGAAGGCAAGCTTGGTAGTACGGATATGTAGATCTCCTTCCTTGTAACCGACTCTGTGTAACCCTAGCCCCATCCGGTGTCTATATAAACCGGAGGGTTTAGTCCGTAGGACCAACAACACACAATCATACCATAGGCTAGCTTCTAGGGTTTAGCCTCTTCGATCTCGTGGTAGATCAACTCTTGTAATACTCATATCATCAAGATCAATCAAGCAGGAGTAGGGTTTTACCTCCATCGAGAGGGCCCGAACCTGGGTAAAAACATCGTGTCCCCCGTCTCCTGTTACCATCCACCTAGACGCACAGTTCAGGACCCCCTACGCGAGATCCGCCGGTTTTGACACCGACATTGGTGCTTTCATTGAGAGTTCCACTGTGCCGTCACCATAAGGAAGGATGCCTCGTCTCGTTGTTAAAAACAACATTACCGCCGGGGGAGCCCTAGCTGTCGGCCAAACTCTCCGGCTAGGCAGTTTCATCATGACCGCCCACGATGACTTCTCGGGTTATCGAAAACATCCTCCATGTCGGCTCGGAATTTGACGAGCAGATGGATCCAATGGAGCTCTCATCCCTAAACAAGCTCTTGGATCGCATCGCCACCTTGGGAGTCGCTACAGACTATGATCGGATTGGGCTTAAACCCGATCAGATGGAGATTAACTCTCCACCGGTCACCCATCATATTGCGGTGGTGGGGGAACAATGCGGCGATTCTTCCTCTATCTTGAGGACTAACTATGTCCGGATTCCTGAGCTCTCCGAGCCGGATACCCGTTTACGGGAGGACATCACCCAAGCCCTGAACCTAGAGTCAGGCGGCAGGCCAGACTTATCGGGCAACATCCCAGAACCCGAACTTCCAAGATTGGAAACTCCTCGGCCCCTGTGTCTCAGATCGGGTAAGGGTTCGGACTCAAATCCACCCACCCACCCCAAACCTAAATGATCTTTCCCACATTAGGCAAGCGCCCCAGGAAACAGTACATCATTATTGGGCCAGATTCTCCTTGTGATGAACAAGGTTAAGGACTGTCGCGAGGAGGACGCGGTCTCATTTTTCTGCAATAATTGCACGGACAAGGGAATCCTTAACGCCATAAGTCGCCATGAAATATCACGCTTCGCTGAGTTGGCGTCCATAGTATGAAAGTACTGTGCGATGGAAAGCGCCTGGAAAACCGAAACGAAATTTTGGGATAATCCGGCTCCAAATATACAACCAGTCCGAAGTAAAAGGGTGCACTATCATAAGACACCCGGGTTAATTATAAAGAAGCAAAAACCCTCTTCAGGGCGTGGAACCATATTGGAGGGATGGCTCAACGGACCCTGCAAAATTCATAGTACAGCGGATACCATACCAACACACAGCCTTAGAGCATGTTGGGTACTCCGGCAGGTGGCCAAAAGTGGTGAGGATCTTCTCATCCCAGATGCCACAGAGCACCATACCGGGGATAACAATACGGTATTAACAGTCTTTGAAACCTTCGCATCAAATAATAGGCGCAAGCGAACACTCCGCAGCCTTGCTAAAATCTGCCACGTGGCAGCAATAAATCCATGGAGTGACACGGCTATTACCTTCAATGCCAGTGACGAACCTAAATTCCGAACAGCTCGAGCACCAGCTGCACTAGTCCTTAGTCCAATTGTGGACAGCTTTCGACTCACCAAAGTACTCATGGATGGCGGCAGTGGATTAAACCTCATCTATGAGGAAACTCTTCAAAAAATGGAAATAGACTGGAACCGCATTGAGCAAAGCAGCACAACCTTCAAAGGAATTATCCCCAGTCGGGAAGCACGCTGTGCTGGGAAAATCACACTAGATGTGGTATTTGGCACACCGGAGAACTATAGGTCCGAAGAAATTACATTCCAAGTGGGCCCGTTCAGTAGCGGATACCACGCCCTATTAGGGCAGGAGGAATTCATGATCTTCCAAGCCATACACCATTACGGGTACATGAAGCTCAAAATGCCCGGGCCCAACGGAATCTTCACTCTCGCTAGTGATCCGGAAACAGCACTCCGCGCCGAAAAGAAAACAGCCGCATTGGCCATCGAGGCATTATCTGAAGCCCTTTCGGCCGAGGAATTAACTGCGCTACGCTCCACAGTGGACAGGGACGACGTGATACTTGACAAGAGATCCAAGTCCACCTCTTTTAAACCAGCGGATGAAATAGTCAAATTCGAGTCCACCCAACGGACCCTACAAAAATAGCCTCCATAGGGGCACAGTTATACCCCGCCGTGGATGCCGCACTACGAGAGTTCCTGCGCGAGAATTGGGACATATTCGCTTGGCACCCCTCAGACATGCCAGGAATCCCACGCAGGCTGGCCGAGCACAGTCTTAATATTCTAAAGGGATTCAAGCCGGTCAAGCACACTCTTTGGCGTTTCTCTGAACCTAAGAGACAAGCTATGGGAGAGGAACTAGCCAAGTTATTGGAGGCCGGATTCATTAGAGAAATAAAACACCCGGACTGGCTAGCAAACCTGGTGATGGTACCAAAGAAGGACAAATCCTGGCGCTTAGGTGTCGATTTCAAGGACCTCAACAAGGCTTGCCCAAAGGATCCCTTCCCCCTCCCCGCATCGATCAAATTATCGATGCTACCGTAGGACACGATTCATAGTGTTTCCTCGACACATACTCCGACTACCACCAAATCAAGATGGCGGAGTCCGACCAAGCCGCAACGGCATTTATCACACCATACGGCCCCTTCTGTTTCAACACAATGCCTTTTGGGCTCAAAAACGCTGGCGCAACATATCAGCGCATGATTCAGACATGTCTGGAGAAACAGATCAGCAAAACAGTAGAAGCATACATAGATGATGTGGTCGTCAAAACCAAACACGTCGACTCTCTAATAGACGACTTGAGGATCTCATTCGACAACCTCCGAACATATGACATCAAGCTCAATCCGGAAAAATGCGTTTTCGGTGTACCAGCCGGAAAGCTCCTGGGTTTCATTGTCTCCAGTAGAGGAATTGAAGCAAATCCGACCAAAATCCGAGCTCTGTCACAGTTGGCTATCCCAACGGACCTCAAACAAATCCATAAATGAACTGGATGTGTGGCGGCTCTAAGCCGCTTTATCTCCCGCTTAGGAGAAAAGGCATTACCCCTTTATCACCTCCTTCGGCGCACCGAACACTTTGAGTGTACGGATGCTGCCACAGCCGGATTGGAAGAAATAAAAGCCATACTGGCAACCAACCCAATCCTGGCCGCACCAAACATTGGCGAACCAATGCTCTTGTACATTGCGGCAACTCATTAGGTTGTAAGCGTAGTGCTCGTTGTCGAACGAGAAACGGACGGGCATAAATTCCCCCTTCAAAAGCCGGTATATTATGTATCCACTATCCTCACTCCATGCAAATCACGGTACCCACATTATCAAAAGATAGCCTATGCGGTATTCATGGCATCTCGGAAGCTGCGACACTACTTTCAAGAGTGTTCAATTACAGTAGCCTCGGAAGTGCCACTTAATGATATTATAAACAACCGCGACGCCACGGGTCGGATTTCCAAATGGTCCATTAAGCTCCTCCTGTTCGACATAACATACAAACCCCGGGAGAGCCATTAAATCGCAAGTATTGGCCGACTTTGTCACCGAATGGATGGAAACCGAACTCCCTAAAGAGTATGGCGCATACTCCAATTGGATCATGCACTTCGACGGCTCCAAAATGTTGGCTGATTTGGGAGATGGCGTTGTCCTGATGTCCCCAACTGAAGATACAGTTCGATACGTACTACAGATACTGTATACAAACTCCAACAATGCAGTCGAATATGAAGCCCGATTACATGGTCTTCGGATGGCAGTTTCCATGGGCATTCAACGCCTGGAGGTGCGGGGGGATTCGAACCTCGCAATATCCCAAATAAATGGAGACTTCGATGCCAAGGATCCGAAAATGATGGCCTATCGCAGCGCCGTCCTAAAGATGTCAGCTCGGTTCGAGGGGCTCGAATTTCACCATGTGGCTCGGGAAAACAATCAGGCGGCGGATATCCTCGCCCGCATCGGCGCAAAACGCGATGCGGTGCCCCGAACATCTTTTGGAGAGGTTGTTTAAGCCATCTGTGGTATGGGAAGGGGACATCGGTAACAATAATCCGGACCCGGCCAAAATGCCCGATACCGAACACTCTGACATAATCGGAGGCTCTGCCACCGAAATAACACCTTCAGCCCACGTAATAATGGCCATCATTGCCTCGTGGACAGAACCATTCCTGGCCTACCTAACTAGGCAGGAACTTCCCGAGGGCCAAAATGAGGCACGCTGCATAGTGCGGCGATCTAAAGCCTACAAGGTCCACGAGGGAGAGTTGTATAAAAAAAGCACTACCGGAGTCCTTCAAAGGTGCATCTTCGAAGAGGAAGGTCATAAGGTTTTGGCAGAAATTCACGCCGGACTCAGCGGCCGCCACGCCGCAGCCCGGGCCCTTGTAAGTAAGGCCTTCCATACAAGAGGTAGCAGCGCCCAGCACATGCACACGGGCTCATACGTACTTCACGGGTGCACATCCATCCATCATGAAGTCAACTGTGCAATCAGAAGAATTGTTTGGGCATATGGGTGAGTGTACATGTGCATGCATCTACCCGTCATGGAATTAGGTATGAGAACAAAAATATAATGGGATTATGAGGACACCATGCATATATGGCCTAGCGTACATGCGACATGCGTACGTTGGACAAGCTGGAAGCACATACATGGATGAGATCTGCCGCCCACGTGTGTGCCGTGTCTCTGGTCACTGACGGCAGTTAAAAGCGAGAGAAGAACATTCCGCAAAAAAAGCGAGAGAAGAACGGATCGGAAGTACAGAGGTTTGACCATCCCTACATGACCGGCCGGCTGGAATCAATTGCTTCGTACGTGTGCGGCTCACCAAATGTGAATACTTCAACGAGCTGTTGGAAGGATGTCAGTTATGGTCCACATACACGTGCAAGAATTGACCGTAAAACATGCCTCAAGCTCAATCCGGAAAAATGCATTTTCGGCGTGCCCGTCGGAGAGCTCTTGGGCTTTATCATCTCCAATAGAGGAACTGAAGCAAATCCGGCTAAAATCCGAGCTTTGTCACAGTTGGCTATCCCAACAGACCTCAAGAAAATCCAGAAGTTAACTGGATATGTGGCTGCCTTAAGCCGCTTTATCTCCCGATTAGGAGAAAAGGCACTACCTCTTTATGGCCTTATTTGACACACCGAACACTTCGAGTGTGGACGGATGCGGCTACGGCCGGATTGGAAGAAATAAAAGCCGTATTGGCCACCAACCCAATCTTGGCCGCGCCAAATGTCGGTGAACCAATGCTGTTATATATAGAGGCAACACATCAAGTTGTAAGCGTAGTGCTCGTCGTCGAACGAGAGACGGGCGGACATAAGTTCCCGCTTCAAAAGCCGGTATACTATGTATCCACCGTCCTCACTCCATGCAAATCACCGTACCCAGATTATCAAAAGATAGTATACGCGGTCTTCATGGCATCCCGGAAACTACGACACTACTTTCAAGAGTGTTCAATTACGGTGGCCTCCGAAGTACCACTCAACGACATAATAAATAACCGCGATGCCACGGGCTGGATTGCTAAATGGGCTATCGAGCTCCTCCCGTTCGACATACCATATAAACCACGGCGAGCCATTAAGTCGCAAGTACTGGCTGATTTCGTTGCCGAATGGACGAAAGCCGAACTCCCTAAAGAGTACGGCGCGTACTCCAATTGGATCATGCACTTTGATGACTCTAAGATGCTGGTTGGTCTAGGCGCAGGCGTCGTCCTGACATCCCCCACCGGAGATACAATCCAATACGTACTCCAAATATTATACACAGACTCCAACAATGCAGCAGAATATGAAGCCCTATTGCATGATCTCTGGATGGCAGTCTCCATGGGCATTCAACGCCTAGAGGTGCGGGGGGATTCGAACCTCGCATATCTCAAATAAATGGGGACTTCGACGCCAAGGACCTAAAAATGGCGGCTTACCGCAACGCCATCCTCAAAATGTCAGCTCGGTTCGAGGGCCTCGAATTCCACCATGTGGTCCGAGAAAACAATCAGGCGGCGGATATCCTCGCCCGCATCGGTGCTAAGCGTGACCCTGTCCCACCTAATATCTTCTTGGAAAGGCTGTTTAATCCATCCGTGGTGTGGGAAGGGGAGACCGGCAAAAACAGTCTGGATCCGGCCACAACACCAGACCCCAAACACTCTGATGTAATCGGAGGCTCTGCCACCGAAATAACACCTTCAGCCCACATGATTATGGCTGTCACTGCCCCGTGGACAGAACCCTTCTTGGCTTACCTAACTAGGCAAGAACTCCCTGATGACCCAAACGAGGCACGTTGCACTGTGCGGCGGTCTAAAGCCTACAAGGTCCACGAGGGAGAGCTTTATAAGAAAAGCGCTACCGGAGTACTTCAAAGGTGCATCTTTGAAGAGGAAGGACGACAACTTTTGGCAAAAATTGATGCTGGACTTAGCGGCCACGACGCCGCAGCTCGGGCCCTTGTAAGCAAGGCCTTCCGTACAGGTTTTTACTGGCCGACGGCCCGAGCAGACGCATAGGACCTCGTTCAACGTTGCGTTGGTTGCCAGCTTTTTGCAAACCAAAGCCATATGCCACCTACCGCTCTCCAAACAATCCCCATTACTTGGCCCTTTGCGGTCTGGGGTCTTGATATGGTCGGACCCCTTAAAGGGGGAAGCCATAAAAAATACCTATTGGTCATGGTGGATAAATTCACCAAATGGATAGAAGCCAAACCAATTAAAACGGCTGAGTCCGGACCAGTGATAGACTTCATATCCGGGGTGGTACACCAATATGGCGTCCCCCACAGCATCATCACCGATAACAGCTCGAACTTTACAGCCGACGATGTAAAAACTTGGTGCAGCAACATGGGCATAAAGCTCGATTATGCCTCTGTCTATCACCCGCAAACTAACGGTCAAGTCGAACGAGCAAATGGTCTTATCATGAGCGGCATTAAACCCAGATTAGTGCGATCCTTGAAGGAATCAGATATGCACTGGGTGGAGGATCTTGATGATGACCCACAAGTATAGGGGATCTATCGTAGTCCTTTCGATAAGTAAGAGTGTCAAACCCAACGAGGAGCGGAAGGAAATGATAAGCGGTTTCCAGCAAGGTATTCTCTGCAAATACTGAAAATAAGTGGTAACAAATAGTTTTGTGATAGGATAATTTGTAACGAGCAACAAGTAACAAAAGTAAATAAAGTGCAGCAAGGTGGCCCAATCCTTTTGTAGCAAGGGACAAGCCTGGACAAACTCTTATATGATGTAAAGCACTCCCGAGGACACATGGGAATATCTTCAAGCTAGTTTTCATCACGTTCATATGATTCGCGTTCGGTACTTTGATAACTTGGTATGTGGGTGGAACGGTGCTTGGGTGCATCCCACTTATGATTAACCTCTATTGCAAGCATCCGCAACTACAACAAAAGTATTAAGGTAAACCCAACCATAGCATGAAACATATGGATCCAAATCAGTCCCTTACGAAGCAACGCATAAACTAGGGTTTAAGCTTCTGTCACTCTAGCAACCCATCATCTACTTATTACTCCCCAATGCCTTCCTCTAGGCCCAAACAATGGTGAATTGTCATGTAGTCGACGTTCACATAACACCACTAGAGGATAGACAACATACATCTCATCAAAATATCGAACGGATACCAAATGCACATGACTACTAATAGCAAGACTTCTCCCATGTTCTCAGGAACAAAAGTAACTACTCACAAAGCATAAACATGCTCATAATTAGAGGGGTATTAATATGCATATAGGATCTGAACATATGATCTTCGACCAGTTAAACCAACTAGCAACAACTACAAGGAGTAATTAACACTACTAGCAACCTACTAGCACCAATCCCGGACTTGGATACAAGAATTGGATACAAGAGATGAACTAGGGTTTTGAGATGAGATGGTGCTGATGAAGATGTTGATGGAGATTGCCCTCTCCCGATGAGAGGAGCGTTGGTGATGACGATGGCGATGATTTCCCCCTCCGGGAGGGAAGTTTCCCCGGCAGAACAGCTCCGCTAGAGCCCTAGATTGGTTCCGCCAAGGTTCTGCCTCGTGGCGGTGGAGTTTCGTCTGAGAAGATGGCTTATGATTTTTTTCCCATCGAAAGACACCATATAGCAGAAGATGGCCACCGGAGGGCCACCAGGGGGACCACGAGGTAGGCGGGCGCGCCAGGGGGTAGGGCGCGCCCCACCCTCGTGGGCAGTGTGTGGCCCCCCTGGTGAAGTTCTTGCTCTTAGTATTTTTTATATATTTGGAAAACATCTTCCGTGAAGTTTCAGGACTTTTGGAGCTGTGCAGAATAGGTCTATAATATTTGCTCCTTTTCCAGCCCAAAATCCCAGCTGCCAGCATTCTCCCTCTTAATGTAAAACTTGTAAAATAAGAGAGAATAGGCATAAGTATTGTGAAATAATGTGTAATAACAGCCCATAATGCAATAAATATTGATATAAAAGCATGATGCAAAATGGACGTATCACTTGACTCCGTACTATGGGGGTTGCGGGCCACGCCAAATCGCACTACCGGATACACACCGTTCTTTATGGTGTACAGCACAGAGGCGGTACTGCCCTGTGACATTATTCAGGACTCACCTCGAGTGCGCATGTACGAAGAGAAAGAAGCCGAGCTTGATCGGCAGGACAGTTTGGACGCCCTGGAGGAGGAGCGTGACGCGGCAAAAGCCCGCTCCGCATTCTATCAGCAACAGGCTCGGCGGTATCAAAGCAGAGAAGTACGGGCCAAAACTTATAACGTTAGCGAACTCATTCTACACCTACCGGAGAAGAAAAATAACAAGCTCAAGCCCAAATGGGAAGGTCCCTTCATTATTGAAAAATTTCTAACCGGTGGAGCGTACCATCTACGGGATGCATCGGACAATCGACTCGAGCCAAACCCATGGAACGTAGCCAGACTCCGAAGGTTCTACGCCTAGTGCCGGACTCTGTGTTCGTCTCCTTACCTCCATCAATTTTTTATATATCCGTTACCTGTCTTTTCTTTCTTCCTTTCTTCCTTTTTTCTAAACGGCCTTAAAAGGTTAAAATGTGTCTTGACTACACAATCTTGACATGCTAGGCGTGCTGATTATACCTGGGGGCTTCTTATACAGAAGCTTAATATAACCATGTTCCGGGCTCTATGCCCCCCGCACATGTGTTACTTTTCCACATGTAACTGTTCTTCGCCATTATATGCATCAATATGACTTGAGTTTTGGCCAAGATGGGTTGCCTGGCTCTTGTGTTTATGGCCTATGTTCCTGTTAATTCGGCTAGGGCATAAGGGGAGCACCTCTGCGATTGTTACTGTCGGGTCAGCCGGATGTGTACCTTAGACTGGGTGAAGCCGAAAGCTAGCGTTCTTAAGGGAATATTCAGCTGGTGAACAAAAGATGACTTTTATTTATTTGTAATACATGCCCCCAGATGTCTATATCCTGCGTCTCTTTTCGCAGTTCGGACATGCACATTAATGCATGCGTATCCAGGGAAAGGAACCCTTAACGAAACTATTCTCCCTGGAAGATGTTTCTTACTATCCATGTAATATAACATAGCTAGTTGGGTACTTGTCTGTTCGAGCACTTATGACCCCTACGCCTGGTTTCCACGCGTACCCCGGTTTTTACATAACTGAGCAGGTACTCGGATACACTCTGGACTATCGGGTCCGGAGGTCGAAGCGAAAAGGTTCGCCATGACAAATGATTTACAATCCGGCTAGGGACAATATATGTCACTTGAAGTACACAGTCACTTAGACTGACTAAATTCTTCTTCTATACCATCTAACAGGCTGTCTAGCCTACAATCATGTTAGGAATACTTTGCGGCTAATTTCACCTGGTCATACACCAAACTGCGGGGATCTCTTTCCCATCAGACCCCATAGGTCCGACCTCGGCCATGTGGTTCGGGTCAGCCTATGTATATCACGTCTTCACCAGGGCCCAGGCTTCCCTTGCACCTTGTCAGCAGGCTGATATCATCCATAATCGGAAGCGCCTCCGTGCTCCCTTGAGCATATCTACAAGCTCCCCATGACTCCTGGCATGGAGGCGGATGGCCACAAGGCTTGGGCAATGCCCTGCATCACCTGCTGAACTTGTTTGTGCAGTTGTGAGAGCTCTAGCAGAAGATCACCCGCAGACCCAGGCATCTCCTCTGCGGGACGACCCGTCAGCATACCTACAGATATAACTCTGTTAGCAGGTTTCTTCGCCGAACTGTATAAAAGTTCGTTCAAGCACTTACTAAAAATGCCGCGTCGAAGCCTCTTATTCTCCTTTACGGAGTCAGCAAGCTGGGCCCGAACATCTTTCAGTTGAACGCCCAGCCAGGTATTGGCATCTTGGAGATCGTTTTTCTCCCGCCTAACCTGCGTAAGCACGTGCTCGCCAGCCTTTAGCTGCCGTTGAGCATGTTGCTCATCCCCTCGCACGACCTTTGGATTCACTCCGGGATCATCTGCAGAATCTATTGTTAGATTTGCATGCATGCCGAATACTAACTGGTACATGTCATTCTTTTAGATAGAAACAAGTTTTACCAGATGGGGCCTTCTCGGACTCCTTCATTGCAGCAACTGCGCCCGTAGCTGGGCTTTGCACTCCTCCAGCTCTTGAGACAACTTGGTATTCTTCTCCATAAGAACCTATGCAAACAATGATCCTTAAATCAGTTGTGCCAACTGTTTCAAGTCTCAGGGGCTACTGATATACATAATTATTAGATTTTCTTACCATTATATCCTTTACATACTGGTCCGTGGCTCAGGCAAGACCATTTTGAGAAGCTCGGATGTATGCGTCTCCTGAGTTGAAGGCATCGACCGCCTGTTGAGAGAAACAAGCGTCACGGAGTACGGCCCGGCGACGCCTATGATTCATGACACTCTCCACTTTGGAATTCGTAGCGGACAGCCTATCCACATCCTCTGTAGGATGAACATCCGGTGTTGGCCCCACGTTAGCGTCTGGCTCTAAGTCCGGCTCTGGAGCCCGGCTGGTGGAGGCTTGGCCAGCAGGCTCTCCTGATATGGTCCGGCGAGCGTTTTTCCTGCCAGGAACCATGGACGTTATTATATTTTAAAAGAAGACAACCACGGAGCGGGGTTCTTTTTCATACCTCTGCGACAGCGTCTCAGTCTTGACCGCCTTCCTTTTCAGACTACCCGGCTTTGGTGCCCCTTGTTGGTGAGTCACTACGGATTCGGCATGGCGTCTCGAGGGCCTTCCCTGTAAGACACCATATGTGTGCGGTAGGTGAAGTGCGAAAAAAGGGATCCTTCTCGGAAGTTGGGACTCCGGTTTTACTTACATGCGATGCAGGGAGCAATCCAGGATAATCGGCTATGATGGCCACCAAGTCACCGTCGCAGCTTAACTGATAGAACGTCCTGTCGATGAGCTCCAAAAATATGTCTGGATCTTCTTCGAGTCCGCGGTCGAGGGCCCGGTCAGGGTCCTCTGGTTGTGGAGATGGGCTGTGGACCTCCCTCATAGCTTTTCGTAGTTCCTGCTATGAAATAGCAAGGTAAATACTTATGACGAAGAATGCGGGAAGGTCTAGAGTAGAAAGTAGCAGCTCACCCAGTTTGGGGGGTTGTACATGGAGAATCCATCCCGTGGCTTAATGTGGATGAACTCCTCTTCCTCTGCTTTATATAAATCAGATAGTATTTTCACTAGAGCAACGACGGAGACCGGTCCCTTACGACCGCAGCGGGTGGCATCGTATTGTCCATTGAAGTGCCACATGGGTTGTCCCAGATATTGAAGTGTTTGCACCCCCCGCATTATACACATTGACATAACCTTGATTATTGTCAATCCTGATTTGGCCAACGTTTTTATTCGGCCCATCAGGTAAAGGACCTCTCTGTTATCTTCCTCCTGGGGACTCCGAGGGCGCCAGCTGCGGCGTTTCTTCAAAGGGGTGTTATTGAACTCGGGAAGGCCCATCCGAATAGGGTCCGGAAGGGGAACATCCTCCATATAAAACCACTCCGAAGGACAGTCTTTGGATATCTTCTTCGGAGTACCGGATAGGTATCCAGTCCCGGCAATGCGCCATATCTCGGCTCCGCCCACTTGATATATTGACCCCTCCTGTGTACGGGGTATGAGGTAGAATAGCCTCTTCCATAGCTCGAAATGAGCTTTGCATCCCAAAAACAGCTCACAAAAGGCGACATAGCCAGCGATGTGTAATATGGAGGCGGGAGTAAAGTTATGCAGCTGGAGGCCGTAGAACTCCAGGAGCCCGCGGAGGAACGGATGGATTGGAAATCCAAGCCCCCTTAATAAGTAAGGGACAAGGCATACCCGCTCCATCATGGATGGGTTGGGAAAGCTCTCCACTTGCTCCCCGCCGTTGTAAGTGGCAAGTCCGGCTCGAACGGGGACCATATACGCTGGAGGGAGAAACCCATAGGTCTGTACCTCTACTAATTGGCTGTGGGGGATGAAACACTTCTTCCAATCACTTGGCTTAGGGCTACGGGAGCGAGAGGAGGAGCTGCGATGGCCGGCCATGTTGGGATGGACTTTTTCCGGGTGCGCTCCAATGGATACTCTCTATGGCAGGATGGTGTGATCTGGATCTGAGGATCCCCGTCTCTTTAAATAGATGATTTACTCACATGGTTAGGGTGGCAAGTGTAAAAATGCCCCGACTGTCGGTGTTCTGGGAATGGGGGTCCCCAGACTTGCCTGCCTGCGGCGTGGCTCGAGTGGGGGCCCAGCGTGGCCCATCTTCATCAGCTCAGGCTCAAGACCCTCGCGAGGGGCCAAGCCTCATGGGGCGGACAACCGGAAGCTTCCTCAGAGGCAGACTCATCAGGCAGGCTTGCGAGGAGGCGGAGAGATCAAGGCAGGGGCACCTCGCGAGGAGCCCGTGACGCAAGCCATGATGATTGAGACCAAGCGGGCGCCGTGCTGTGCAGTGTCCTTGTTTCCCCTTTGGTGTAAAGGGGGCAAGCACAGGCCAAGGCATCAGGCAAAGGTTACCATTCCGGTGCAACAAGACCAAGACCAACAGAGCGGCAGGACGGAGGTCACCGTGGAGCCCAAGACGGCGTCATCACTAGTGCTTTTGGCAGCCGAAGACCACATTTGGTCAGGATAACTTGTACTAGATGTTCCCCTTCAAAATGGCCAATTGTTGGCGCCCTTCCCGCTCATTATTTGGGGAGAGGCCCAGGGCCTCTATAAATAGAGCTAGCCACCACAAAGCAAGACATCTGGAGGGGACCCCCACCGAGAGATCTGATAGAGCCCTAGCAAAGAGAGAGAGAGAGAGGCGACTGAACTCACCCAAGCAGTTCATCGCACCAGCTCAAGAACACCTCTCACGAGGCTGTTCTTCCCTTGTACTGTTCATCATCAGCCCCTGAGGCAATCCACCAAACCACACACGGGAGTAGGGTATTACACCACAACGGTGGCCCGAACCAGTATAAACCTCGTGTCGCTTGTGTTGTTCGTTGTTTCCAGCTTAGATCACGCGAGGAGATTGGACGTAGATCAGTAGGGGAGAGATCTCCGCGCGCACCCCAGTGTTCGAACCTCAAGGGTCTACCGGAACCCGAAATCCGACATTTGGTGCGCCAGGTAGGGGTGCACCGGAATCCTTCTTCCTCCGCTGGGCAGCATGGCCCGCCCACGGCGTGCCACCAGCCCAGGACGACCTCAACCTTGCGCCTCAGGCAGCCCGCGCTCTGTAGGGCGCTGCGGGGCGCGGGCCACGCGGCCAGATGCCTTCTGCCCTCACACCACGGCAGGTGCGGGCCGCAGCAAGGGCCTCAAACCATGCCGCGGCCACAGCGCCATACACCCGACGGGAGCAAGCGAATTCCAGGGTCGCGCTCATGGTGGCCTGAGAGCTGCTATGGTGCCGACTGCTGGAGGGTGGCCGCGTCGTGTTGCTGGAGCGAGTTGCCGAGCTCCTGGACGCCGCCGCCTCAGGAACACCTCCTTTCTGCGTCCGACTGCCACCCCAGACCCAAGGCGGGCCGTATGGCGGCATCGTGCGCACACACGCAACTTCCAGGGGACTCCAGGACCCGTCCAGCGCCAACACCTCCATCGGCACCGGGCGGCAAGTCACGCCGGCACCCTCTCAGGCCAGCGAAGGGGTGCGCGCCGCGGCCTTCGCCTTTGGCGGACCGCCGCGCCATCACCACCAAGACGGCGCTCCAAGCCAGACTGTGTGGCATGCGGGGTGCTACGACGAGGCCCACGAGGCGATGGCCCCAAAAGCTTATGTTCCCCGCATGGTGGGTCAGGGGTGCGCACTGGAAGAAGATCATGGCTCATTCCTCGAGCCAGGCTGGGGTAAGGAGATGCCAGAAGCCGCGCTCTTTCAGGAACCCCAAGAGAGCCTCAACAACCGCACCGACGGCGGCAACTATTGGGTACCACTCATCCCTCAGGAGCAAGCTTATGCTAACCATGGGTCGCAGGAGATACAGGTCGCCGCAGCAGGTGGCTGCCCCAATTCTGCAGCCTCATACCCCTCAGGAGGAGGGCGCAGGGGGCTGCAGGAGAGGGGCCGAGATTCGGGTTCGTCCCCGTGGCGGTCGGAGCAAGGCGTTCTCAGGAGGTAGGCCCTCTGCCGGGGAGGTGCCCCAGGGCCTGCCCCCGGTAGAGGACCCGTG
This sequence comes from Triticum urartu, assembly GCF_056163025.1. Classification (NCBI taxonomy): domain Eukaryota; kingdom Viridiplantae; phylum Streptophyta; class Magnoliopsida; order Poales; family Poaceae; genus Triticum; species Triticum urartu. The sequence goes on along the minus strand of NC_141873.1, from coordinate 425,669,263 downwards.
GTCGTCGGGGGAACCGCTGGCGACCGCTCTGCCCCAATGGCGTCGTCCTTGGTTTCCGGTCGCCGTCGATGGCGGCAGACTGAGGCGCAAGGCGGGCCCCTCGTCTGGCGATATGAAGCAAGGCCGGTACCTGTGAAGAAGGCCCAGTGCCTGTGAAGCTCACTGCCTGTGACACTCTCACGTAATAATGAGTGGGGCTGTACACGCCCCGGAGTCTCCGGAGAGCCGCCCTCGGGCCTCGGGGGCTCCCGCCCACGCCCAGTGGCAGCACTTAGCTCCGCGCTGGTGAGAAGACGTCGAAGACAAGACTAGGTGCTGGACGCGGCCTTTTGCTTTTGCCTTTTATTGTTGACAGAGTTCTTCGATTTGGATTTAAGTTGGATTTGAGCTCGATGCTTGCGTGTGTTTAGGGGAAGGGGTGTTTAGTCTCGTTCGAGCAATCTCTCGCGTTCTGGTTTCAGCTTTGCGTCCAAAGTTAGCATCGGCTGCCCCCCCCCCTCGCGAGCCCCTCGCGAGCCGGGCCGAGCCAGGCACGTTTACAACCAGGACCGCTGTTGCCGCACCCTTTCCGGAGGTTTTCATCGCGGAATCTACAAGTTAATCAGAAGACACCCGAGGTGCGGCGGCCCCCGCAGGCCCACTCAGGACTCATCGAGGTCGGAAGGTACACAAGTCGGCTGACCCATCACCAGGCCAGCGGCTAAGTTCACACGCAACGTTATGCTTAGTAGGGTACTAATTGCAAACCTTTACATTCTTCAGGGCCAAGCCCGAACCTTCTTGGTGCAGGATAAACACCAGTGACATGCGGTCAGTCGGACATATCACTCACCGCGTCTTCTAGGGCATCCTCGGAAGCATCGCTGGCGTCGCTGACATTGTCGCCGCCGCCGCCAGCGTCTCCGTCAGCGCCAGGCTCGTCCACAACACCGCCTTCATTGGCGGCCACGACCACGCCATCATCATCAGACGCAAAGGCCCTGACGAGGGCGTCCACATTGTCCTCCACCCATCGCGCCAAGTCGCCCCAGACGGCTATGGGCACGGGTGTGATGGCAGCGTCGAAGTCGAAGTGGGGTCCCTGCCCAGTAGATAGCTGAAGATGCGGGAGAATGCACGCCCGAGCAAGGCTCGGCTCCTCTCTTCGACAAGACAACGCGACCTTTCGGAGCGGTTCTCCAGAAGCGTCACCAAATCGGTGAAAAATTGGAGGTTGCCAGTGTAGTTAACCTCGTGCAGCACGTTAGCGACAGCCTCGCAGATGTTACCCAAAGATGTGTTGGCCCTTTCTCTGAGCGTTTGAAGCATGGGGGCATGCTCACGCTCCAGAATCTGCCGCCGACGGATCTCGTCCTCATTCCGCTGCGCGACGGCCTCGGCGTCGTCAACCCTCTGTTGGAGAAGAAGCTTCTCGGCCTGGGAAGAGGACATCTCCGCCTGTGCTGCGCTGAGGGTGGCTGCGGAGGAGTCCGCACACCGCGTCACTTCGGCCAGTTGGCCCTGAGGGCTGCGGTCCTGCCCTCAGCCTCTGCCTTGATCAGCCCCAACCTCATCTCGTATTCGCGCTCAAAGGCCGAGCGAGCTTCCCCCACGCGGCGATCGACTTCTTCCTGGGCCCGGGCTTCGCGTGCGGCAACGTCATCCTCCGCCCGAGCCACCAGGCGCTCCCTCGTCTCCAACCGCTCAAGATCAAGGTTGCGCTCGGCGGCCTCCAGCATCAGCGCCTCCTCGCACTTCAGAAGCTCCGCCCGATCAATAGGGGCCCCCTCCATCGACTCAAGGGCCGCCTGGCGCAGTTGCACTTGCTGCTCCAGGGAGTTGCTCCAGGCCTGGAGCTCCCATGCGCGCTCCTCCGCATCCTTGCGCCATCGGTCTGCTTCCCAAGCCTCCTCGATGGCCTGGGAGCAGGCCTCCCATGAAGCTACCAGCGACACTTCGGCCTTCGCATTGTCGAGGTCACGTTGGTGATGCGTGAGGGCGACGGCTACCTTTAGTTTGTGCCTCTCCTCAGCAAGGCACAAACCTTCGGCCTCGAGGCGCGCATCCTCGTCAGCAAGCTCTGCCCATATCCGGCTCACTGCGCCCCCGCCCTCTGGAGGAACTCTTCGCGAAGGGCGCGTCGCTCCTGAGTGGGCCTGAGCATGTCTTCTGCATCACCCTCTTCCACCAGGGCATGCGGAGGGCCCCAAGACGGCAAGCCCCCTCCAGGCGCGGGGTTGGGGGCTGGCGCCCTAGCCATCGCCGAACGGACCTCTCTAGGAATCCGGCCTGGCGTCGGTCCACCCACGGAGGAGGAGCCAAAGACAGACTTCAGCCATTCACCATCTATGATTAAGGAGGAACGCGGAGCAAGCCGGATGTGCCCCAGGAGGACTCATGACGAAAGGACAGCGGGCGCGCAGGCTCGAGGTGCCCTACGGAATGGATCACTCCACCAACTGGTCTGGCCGCAGGGGTGCCGCTTGAGCTCGGCGAGCCCAGGGCCAGTGGAGAAGGCAAAGCTTGGCGGATGGCTCCCGGGCCGACTCGGTGAGTTTTGCAGAACAGGGCCTGAAAGACCACAATCAGTCACAGGGATAGCAAAGTAAATGAGCAGAGAAAGAAGAAGACTTACTCGTCCATGGCAAAGTACTTCCTGCGCTTCAAGAAGCGGCAAGGGCGGTCTTTGCCACCCAAGGCCTCCTTCTCCTTGCGGAGGGCCTCGAAGTCTACGCGGAACCGACCTAAGCGCTCAGCACAGGGGTCGGCCTCTGGTGCGGGAGAAGCGTCAAGATGATCAGCGCTGGAGGAGTCAGCCTGGGGGGCGCTGTCATGCGTCGCCTCGCGAAGAACGGCTGGGGGCTCGGGAGCCCCGGCCTCAGGAACCATAGGCCGTGACTCCGCACCTGCCGCCGCTCTAGGGTGGGCCCTAGGAGACGCCGCCTTCGAGGCCTCTCGTGGAGTCGGCACCTCGACATCGGTCGCCTCAACTCTCGCCGGTTCTCGTCTCCCCGCCTTGTCGCCCGAGGAAGGACCACTGTGGACGGCAGGGGGAGCCACCACGGCGGCTAGGTTCTCGCGGGGCGCCGTGCAGCTAGCCGGGCGCAGCCCCCACTCGTCGAAGCTGGGCATCTGCCTCACAAAATCGGCCTTGCCGGAGCAAAGATACAAGAGGACACCATTACTCCGAAGGCTGCCTGGGGAAGGATCTTTAGTCAAGACCCTGAGCATCGTCCGCAGCACCTCAGGCGCCAAGTCCTCCTCCTGAAGCCGCATGCAATCTCTATGCCCTGCAAAGTCCCACATCCGGTGAGAGTGGCGCTGAAGAGGAGCAATGCGACATTGCAAGAACTCCTTCACCACCTTGGGTGCTGTCACATTAAGCGCCCTCAAACTCTGGAAGCGGCGCTAGACGAAGGCGAGCCGGGGGCTCGCGAGCACCTCATGGTCCCAACCCTCGTGAGGAACAGCAGGCGAGATCGGGTGCGAGAGCAGAGGGTTGGGCACTCCAACATCCACGTACAGCCACCGCTCTCTGAACTTGGCCTCAGGAGGAGGAAGGCCGAAGTCGATCCCTGAAGCAGCCGTCTCTGGCATGGCTAAGAAGCTCACACACCCTGAGCACTGAGTGGGATCGCTCAGGCGCAAGGAAAAGAAGTGGCGCAGAAGGGCAACGGAAGGAGGAATGCCTATCATCGCCTCGCAAACAAAAGCAAAGACAGCCATAAGAGTAATGGACTCCGGCCCGAGGTGCATCATGCGGATCTGATAATGGGAGAGCACCGCATTGAAGAAGGCGGAAAAAGGGGAACCAGACCCGCCCATAGGGCATCGGCGAAGAATCGGACCTCCGTGACGATCCTATCAAGGGAGGCATGGGACACAGGCCAGACTGTGGTCCTGCCGCACTCGTTGAAGATAGTGGCAAGGGCGGAGTGGACCTCGTTCAAACCTTCTGGATTGAGTATGATCGACCGGGCAACAGCGGGGGTCCCCGCCGGAGGTGTGCGGGGTGAAGGCGCGGGCTTCTTCCCCCTTCCTTTCTTCGTCGGCACCATGGCGGTGAAGAGGAGGAAGAACACGAGCTGGATTGGCGGCGGAGGCTGGAGCTCGAAGAAGAAGGAATGGTAGGAGGCAAGCGAGCAGCAGAAAGGAGGAACAACAGTGTGCAACTACGGGTCCGCTTAGCCGGGCGCGTAACAAGGCGTTGTGGGGAAGCGCAGACGTCCACGACCAATCAATCGCCACGCGGCGCCCGAGGTCGCAAGATGTTGGAGCCCGCGGCGCTTCGCGCTTGCCCCTTCACTACTCTGCTAGGCCAAGCCCGGGCGCGCCTTGGGCCCGGGGGCTACTGTCGGCGTTCTGGGAACGGGGGTCCCCACACTTGCCTGCATGCGACCTACGGCGTGGCTCAAGTGGGGGCCCAGCGCGGCCCATCTTCATCAGCTTAGGCTCAAGACCCTCACGAGGGGCCAAGCCTCGTGGGGTGGATGACCGGAAGCTTCCTCAGAGGCAGCCTCATCCGGCAGGCTCGCGAGGAGGCGGAGAGATCAAGGCAGGGGCACCTCGCGAGGAGCCCGTGATGCAAGCCATGACGATCGAGACCAGGCGGGCACCGGGCTGCGCTGTGTCCTTGTTTCCCCTTTGGTGCAAAGGGGGCAAGCACAGGCCAAGACATCAGGCAAAGGTAGCCATTCCGGTGCAACAAGACCAACAGAGTGGCAGGACGGAGGTCACCATGGATCCCAAGACGGCGTCATCACCAGTGCTTTTGGCACCCGAAGACGACCTTTGGTCAGGATAACTTGTACTAGAAGTTCCCCTTCAAAATGACCAATTGTTGGCGCCCTTCCCGCTCATTATTTGGGGAGAGGCCTAGGGCCTCTATAAATAGAGCTAGCCACCATAGAGCAAGACATCTGGAGGGGACCCCCACCGAGAGATCTGATAGAGCCCTAGCAAAGAGAGAGAGAGGCGACTGAACTCACCCAAGCAGTTCATCGCACCATCTCAAGAACACCTCTTGCGAGGTTGTTCTTCCCTTGTATTGTTCATCATCAGCCCCTGAGGCAATCCACCAAACCACACACTGGAGTAGGGTATTACACCACAACGGTAGCCCAAACCAGTATAAACCTCGTTTCGCTTGTGTTGTTCATTGTTTCCAGCTTAGATCACACGAGGAGATTGGACGTAGATCGGTAGGGGAGAGATCTCCGCGCGCACCCTAGTGTTCGAACCTCAAGGGTCTGCCGGAACCCGAAATCCGACACCGACTTCTCGCATTCGCTCAACATGTGGAGGAAAGCCATTGTTAGGCGCAGAAGCCAAGGAGTGCAACATTCATGGGAAGCCGAACACTACTCGACAGGTATTCGGAATTTGGAGAAGAACCCGCCTGGCAATGGCGAACACAATCTGCGGGTCGGACTCATTGTCATTGAAGACTGGTTCAGGGGCTACTGAGGGAGTCCTGGATTAAGGGGGTCCTCGGACTGCCGGACTATATACTTTGGCCGGACTGTTGGACTATGAAGATACAAGATTGAAGACTTCGTCCCGTCTCCAGGTGGGACTCTCCTTTGCGTGGAACGCAAGCTTGGCAATTCGGATATGTAGATCTCCTCCCTTGTAACCAACTCTGTGTAACCCTAGCCCCCTCCGCTGTCTATATAAACCGGAGGGTTTAGTCCGTAGGACAACAACAATCATAATCATAGGCTAGCTTCTAGGGTTTAGCCTCTACGATCTCGTGGTAGATCAACTCTTGTGATACTCATATCATCAAGATCAATCATGCAGGAAGTAGGGTATTACCTCCATCGAGAGGGCCCGAACCTAGGTAAACATTGTTTCCCCCGCCTCCTGTTACCATCCGCCTTAGACGCACAATTCGGGACCCCCTACCTGAGATCCACCGGTTTTGACACCGACACCCGCCACTTATCCACATGGATAGGGCGGGGTCAGCGCCGGAGTGGCTACCAGGTGGTGTCGGGGAAAGGAGGGGGCCCGCCTGGCCTCGTCTCCTTCTCCTACCTCCCGCTCACCCGTGAAGGCAGTGGACGACTGCGGCTGCTGGCGCCCGTTCCGGCGACCTGGGACATCTCCGATGAGGCCCAACACACCGGCGAGATCTGGAAGACGAGTTTCTCCCGCCTGGAGCAGAAGCAGGCGCCGGGGAGGGGTGTGGCCATGACACCACGTGGTGGCAGGGAACCTATGGCGGCGGCCGGACTAGGGAACTCACGGCTATGAGCACACCAGCGCCGAACTGAGGGGTGGGGGATGGGCGTCGGACTACGGGGAATCCTCTGGTGGTGGTAGAGTGGAGGGAGAAGGTCAGGCTTGAGCCAATTTAGGCCGAACCCAAGGCGGCCATGGCGGCCATGGAGGAGGAATGAGGGGCTCTGGAGCTCAGGTGACTGGTCGGGGAGGTAGCTAGGAGGGAGTAGAGGAGGCTGGTGAGCTCGGGGGTCTCGGGGTGGCCTTATATAGCCGCGAGGCGAGGAGGCCGACCTGGCATCACCGCGGACGCGTGCCCACTCGCATGAACTCAGAGGCAGGCGACGAGGGAGACACAGTGGAGAGCTCATGGGGAGGAGAAAGCCAAGGAAGCGTAGGGAGGAAGAAGACGGCGATGAACCGAGCCCAAACGCCACTGTGCTCTCGTGGGCGTTCGGTGGCGAGCATCCGTGAGCATCGGTGAGGGGTTTTACTGAGAGGGAGAGAGTTCCAGGAGGACGGCGACGAAGCGGTAAAACTCTTGGACATGCTCACCCACGCGAAGCCGACGAGAGGAGGAGCTGCCAACGCACAAATGGCCACAGGACGCGGCCACTTCACACAGAGCATGTGCACTGTGGTGCCATTAACACGGTCACCGCGTGCACTGGCAGGTAGCGGGGGAGAGGGGCTTGACCATGTTGTCTAGTGGGTAGTTCATCCAGGGTAGGTTACAACCGCGGTGGTATCTCGGTTAAAACTGCTATGGTTAACTGGAAATCACCCTCTGAAGTTTACTGTAGTAAACTTGGGTGAACACTGGTGATCAACAGGGATTTTACTGGCGCCAAAGAGTTTGTCTGGGGTGATTAACTAAGGAAGTACTATGATCCTGGAGGTTTTGAGGAATAATGGAGCAAAACTAATATATTTGCTTTGTAACTCATATTATGGGTCCAGAATCAAGATTTGGATGATGCACACACATGGAGTAACCACTTGAGAAAAATTTGGAAGGGCTGGGTGATTTGGCCAGATAAAGGTGCTGTAAAATTTTTATACCAATTGGTTTTACCAAAATGGTACTTCCTTCAGAACTATCTTCACTGGCCAGAATCTTGCAAGAATTGTGGAGAAATATTGGCTAGGTGAAATGGTGCCAAATTTGGAGGAGAGAAGTTATTTGGGTAGGAGAATGCTCTCGTAAATTTTCAGGCAAAATGAAGCAATATAAAATATACTTGCTTCACAACCTGAAAATATTGATAGAATCAAAGATTTGATGTTCTGCTCAAATAGATGATTGGGTGGGTCTGAATTTTGGAGGAGATCAATGATATGAGCACAAGAAGAGGCATGCAAAATTTCAACTCATTTCGGTAAACCTGGCTAGCACTTCCTTCACAAAGGCCTCCCTCAGACAGGAACTTTGAAAAATCACTGCGGAAGTTTGGCTTGGAAAATAAAGTTGAATTTTGGCACAGGTCAATTATTTGGATGATATATCATGCCCAAAATGTTTGAGGGCAAATGGGTAGAAATAAATAACACTTGCTTCACAATGTGCCATTTAGGACATAATAGGAAATGAATTTATTGAGCATGATGAGGAATATGGACAATGAAATATTTTGCCATATTTGATGAAGATATGACCCAAAAAAATTATGAGAATTAATTGGGGATTTTTGGATGGACATAAATAAAGGTTGCTTCACAACCTAGGGCAGATAGGGTTATTCCTTTAATAGAAAAAGGAATATTCCCTAGAAAAAGATTTTATGGTTTGGTCAAGCAGTGAAGTTACATGATCTTGGCAAGTTTTTGAGAATGATGAGCCACTTGGGAGAGGAAATGAAGATGATTTCCAGGTGACAAGGCCACAGAACCACTCCAAAGCGAAAAACAGAGAAAAAACCAATAAATCAAAAAGAAAAAGAGAGGGGCCAAAATCCAGGCTATTACAACTCTTACCCCTTAAGGAAATCTCGTCCTCGAGATTTATTTGCTCTGGGAACAAGTATGACTTGAGGATACCGTTTCCAACTCAGGTATCCTTTTTCTTTATTTATTGTTCCCCCCAGAATTTTAGATGATTTGATTATCTTTGCTCGGGGTGGTTTGTTTCACCTTTCCCCAAATTCTGGCAGGTTTTTGCTCTCACACCACATCCTTTTGCTGACGTTGATTCTTCCATATCTGCGGTGATATCCAATGTATTTGAACATCATGAAAACCTTTGTACTTCTGTCATGGGGTTGCTTCAAATAAATGCAAGCCTTCTAGGTTCAATAAATGCTTAGAATTGATCATGGCCACCTTCTAACGGGATCTGGCTGCTCATAGGTGGTACTGTTTTAGTTCGATTTATTCCTTTGTCTCGAGCATGAGATATGTACTGAAGATCTAAGTGCCTTTTGTCAGGAGAAATATAACGACGTATGGAGTTGTAGCTGTGTTCTACCTCAAATGTTTACATCTTGAGACTGGCCCGACAGGGGCTGACGGACAATTGCTTTTTCCTGATAGACTGACCCTGTATTTGATTTCATCTGTGAGTATACCGGGTTTGAGCTAATTTTTCGGCTTTTGTCTTTCTCATTTTGTCGGTATACCCATTTTGATTTTCCATATTTACCCTTCCTAGCGGGTCAGCAAGATATGAGATCCTTGTAAAACAGAGTAGGCCTCTGAGGGTATGCCTTTGGGGATTATATGGAATTATGACCTCCAACTGATTTGGGTATCCGGACCCTGATGGTTGCGCAAAAATCATCCTACTTTTGCTGTCAGTCTCACCCTTTTAACGGTCATGATTTTCTTCGTCAGGATACCTTACTGAAATAATTTGCCACACCTATCCTTGATTCTTCGTATGACCATGGGTGTCATTAATATTTCTGACTTTATTCCTTGCTTGTTTTTATGACCTGTGTCCGCACATATATGACATATACTCGGGCTTTGTAGCTTCACGGAGCTCATTGCTGAGGCCAATCATACAATAAGGTGAAAAGGTTTCCTGATATCACCTTGTCTGGTGCGAGAATAATGACCTTGATGACCATTGGCAGCACTGTGGATTCTGTGATGTCATCCCCAGATCCTGTTGATCCTCGTAATTCATGAGATGTATCTCTGTCCATTTTCCTTTTCCTGACTCATGAGGTTGTGGGATCCTTACCTTCCTTAGGTATATCTGCTGGATCCGTACCTCGTATGAATGACTGATATGATTGGGGATGCATGCCCACCATATGTGTAAGAATCATATGCAACTGAACACTTGATCCTTTAGGTAGGCATATGTTTTGACTGTATTGTACATCTGACAAAATTATTGCAAATCTGATCCTTGATCTGTAGAGAAAAGTTATTCGTGTAACTTGCTAAGGAAGGCTCATTAGCTTCTGCTCAAAGCTTTTGTCTGGGTAGCGTGCAGAAGAAGGCTCTATAGCTTATACCCGAAGTTTGGTATGGTTATTGTGCTGGACAAGCCTGAGTTTTGTACTTGAGAAGCTTCTCCTCTGGTTTGCTTGTTGAGAAAGGTTCATTTTCATCTGTCAGAAGCTTTTACCAAGGTATCTTGCCGAGAAAGACGAGGTATCTTGGACCGGAAATTGTTCACACATCATGCTGGGGAAAAATTGAGGAGACTTGCCTCATAAATTTCTTCCGACACTACTAGATTTCCCGTTTTAGCCGAGGGTCCAATTATCGTCGGATATTTAAGTTCACTGTCGGATACTCTTATAACTGACGGTACACCGTCGGCCATCTCCCGCCGGCTATGCTTCATCGGCCATTGCACTAATTACCGACGGTACCGTCATATTATATCTTTGCCCACGGTAATAAGCCGACGGTGAGCCTTCAGATATGTTGTTGCCTACACCTGGCTCCCAGTAGGTCGAATGCGCTTATAGTCGACGGTTCACTGTCGAGTGTTTATCATCCGACGGTTATTGTTTACCATCGGTTTTCGTAATAGCCAATGGTATATACAACCCGTCGGGGTTATGTACAACTGAGAGGAGAGCCAATTACCATCGGTTATTGTAATTACCGATGGTGCATACCCCCCTTTGGGGGTTCCTTTAGTTGAGAGGTTAGCTCACACCTTCAATTTAGAAAGTTGCCGACTGTCTACAGTGCATGTATGCATATTTTTGTACCCAAGATGTTTGTTGTGCCATAGGCCATTAGTCAACCATCACTGATTAATTTGACTAAGAGGGAAGTGCAATATATTACACAATATTTCGCAATATTGTCATTTCCAAATTCCAATACATCTCATAATTACAGAACCACACATGACCAAAAGAACATTTAGCATAATCTAGGCATTACAAACCTAATGAGTTGCATATGAATTACATTTACAATAACAATCCATCTAGGAAGTGTCGAATCAAAACAAAATAGTATCAGAGAGGTCCAGACAATTTGCATAAGCTAAATTGTCCACAAACTTCAGATCTTTAATTTACCATAATGCTTATCGCCACAGCTGTCATCTCCCTCGTTGCCATAGATGTCATCCTCATGATCATCAATGTCATGATCATTCTCACAACTCGGACCGCTTGTAATATTGCTTGACACTCCCTAAGAAATGACAAGAGTAGTTGTACTGTAATATTGCTTGACACTCCCTAAGAAATGACAAGACTAGTTGTAAAAGATATGAAAAACAATGCAATGTAAATGAAATTTGATTGAGCTACAAGAAATAAACTTTTTTAGGGAAGCTACAGAGAACAAAATTAGTTGTTCTAGAAACATCTATGCATGGAGATATATAGCTAATCACGTCTTACTGTGAGAACAAGGAACTCAGTGTACGTCGACAATTACTAGTGTTAGACCAGTAATTTGTTCCTTTTCATACCATGCATCTGGGCAATAGAAACTTAAATATAAACACGAACAGTAAAAATAAACTAGTTCACTATTTTGCATCTTTTATCCACAAGGCTACAGACTAGTACTTTTTGACCTCTAAATATACTTCCATGTATTTCTGTGTATTCACTAGAGACAAAATCTATTTACCCATCCGAACATTCAGTTATTTGTGGTACCTTTACACAACTGCCAATTAATGGAAAAGCCAATAAAATGGCAGATGAAATCATACTAGATTTCTCGAAGATTATGGATGTGGCTGCCATGAATTTAGAGAGCCAACAGGGATCTGGGCCACAAGCTACCTTCAGGTTCCAAGGATATCATTTTGACAGGCAAGGAATTCATCAAATACTTTACAAGGACAACACAAAACGAGAGCCTGCGTATGCATAGTAACTGCATACGAAACAGAATGTTAGACTGACCCATAAAGGATGAAGCAAGGCATATGTGTTGATGCTTGAGTCGAACACTTCATTTCTGTACAGCTCAAGCACAGTGTAGTAACCTAAATTGCAGAAGAGTATAGTATGTTACTCAGCGAAGCCTTATTTGAATGTTTCTCATTTTATTGTTTTTGAAACTGGATTTACTGAAGCCGTCTACAATGGCTTCGTGCTTCACCAATTTCGCCTTGTTCCGAGCGATCTTGGACAGCCTCATCAGTCTGAATCCACCCTGCGTTCATTAGGTCTCTGTTATCAGGGAAGATATTTCTGGTACCTTACCAAGATTCAAATAGTCTACTCAAGTGTGGCACAAACCATGGCAATGTTTTGCATCATCTAAATATGCACGTATTTCCTCATCTTACTTTGTTCCCGAATAACTAGGTGTACAAATTAAGCGAAGCTACTACTACTATTCCCTTGTGGTAGTATTTGCAGCATAGTTGTGTGAATCGTACCAATTTTGACATCTTAGATATCTAAGATTTGACATCAGAAATCAATCAGACTAGAATAGATGGGGATTGCAGGACACCTTAACTTGTTGAGTAGTACTACAGTATAGTAAATGGTGAACGAGAACATAGCCGAACCCATTAGCCCGCGCTGCCGCTCGACCATCACTGCACTCGCCATTGCCTGCCACCACCGCTAGCGTACTGTTGTTGCAGAAAGAGAAGAAAGAAGAGACAAGGTGAGAGGAGAGAGGAAATCCTGGGAAGGGAAAGGAGGCACTTACCTAGCATCGTAGCCCACGAGTGTTGCACGACGCCGCCAGAACTGGCGAGGTCTGGGTGCACTTGCACATTACGGGATGATAGAAAGGGGTGAGAGGAGCAAACGTCTCCAGCCTCCCCGGCCATAGCTGCTGTGGAGAGGTAATGGAAGGAGTCGATCTGAAGCTAGGCGGTGGGGAGCAGGGGAGGTGAGGGCTAGTCTATGGCGGCAAGGTGAGGATAGGCCACGACAGGGGAGGTTAGATGAAATCAACTGCGAGTTCGTGCCGAGTGGGATATTTAGAATTTTTTGTTTCGTGCTTGTGTGCGTTGAAACTTTCAATGCGCGTGTAAATATGACTTGAACTTTTTTTACTTCTTATACATTCCTCTGTAAACTAATATATTCCTCTTATATATTCTTCTGTACATCAAAACATTGATCATAATTATATTTCATGAATTTAAATAAAATGTAGTAATTTCACAAAAAAAATACAATGTAGTAAATTCAATGTATGATATTGAAATATACTTTGCAACATTTTAAACTCAAATAAAATTAAGAACAATTTTTTTATCACCCGATGGATCACAAGCACGTGTCGACCACTTTATTCGCTTGATACATGTCCTAGGAGCCCCACACACTGCTCTCCTCAAGCCTAATAGCTTAATCGACATGCTACCAACTACTCCTTTCGTTACTACAAACCCCTCAGGCCATTGCACGCAGATGATGTGATTGTCGCCGCTGCTACAATCCTCATCTGTAGCGGCCTTGTTGCTTAAGGCCGGGGAGCCGTGCACCACCAACCACTGCCTCTGCAAGAGGAGGGTGTCACTACTGCAAGACGGCATCAAAGAAGTTTTGTACTTGCAAGCAGTGGGATTGGACTGAACACGCTGCCAAACTGCGTGTGGTATCTCTAGGGCGGCTAGTCCTCGTCGGTCTTCTGTGTCAATGCGGGCTTGCCCCACCGAACCAAGCTTCCTTAGCCAGCTCATGGCTGCACACTACTATTTTTGCTGCCTGGTGCTTGAGAGCTTGCGTTCGGGGTCAAATCCCAATACAAGAGTGGAGGAGAAGAGGGAGGCGAGTCAAGTGAGGAGAGCTAATACATTAGGAGGTGACCTGCGACATATCTAAGCGACAACTATTGCTGAGAGTGAGAGGATTAGGTCAACTCAAAGCTATACTTTAAAAAATACGCTTCAAATGTCCACGGACATGTCCGGATGTGTCCACAGACAACGCTAAGGGAGCCGGTCATCCAACCATAATCATCAAATCTGGATAGCAGGAGTGGGCCATGCATGGGCTAGGTGGACCTAAAAGCAAATCACATGGGCTGCGAGGACATGTTGTCAAACTGACACTAAGATAAGCGGATTGTCTGAGCTCCCCCAAAGTTCCCCTAGATTTGCTTCATGTTTAACAGATTTTGGTGGTCTGAACTGGTCGACGGACGTTTGGTGCACCCCGTTGGATGGCTAAAAGTGTCCAAACCTTGAAAGTACGAGAACGAATCGGAGCATGTCGAGAGCAGGAACTAACTGAGCTTATTAAAGCATTCCAGCTACATGCTCTGCAGGAGATTGCCAACAACCAGTACCATACGGACTGCAGTGACAACCCACTCCACTTCGGCAAGACGCCATGTGCCACACGGTGAAGACCCAACGTAGACATGTATGTGTGTGTGTGTGTGTATATATATATATATATGTATATATATCTTTGACTCATCTACTCTGGCCGGCGATCTCTTCTGGTCCCTCAATGGGGTTTCTCCTTGTGATACTTTATAAGTGAACATTTTCAAACATGCCATTGTTTAAACCATCATATTTGCATTGTTTGGGACCAAATTTTTGAATCATCATATTAATTAATGATAAATAACAATGCAACTTATAGCATGCTAGAATCTAATTGTGGGAAATTTACTTATATGGAAATTATTTGGACTAAAACCAATGGTTCTGTACATGTTTATTGCATTCGTCGATCCAAACATATCACCGAGGGTGAAAGTCAACCATCGGTTATTACTATCTCCCGTCAGGTATCTAATCAAATAACCGAGAGTGACATAATGACCGTCGGTTATTTCCACTCATAGCCGAGAGTTTTGTTTTGACCTTTGGCTATTAAATTTCATCGTCGGGTATTACATGTAATCCCCGTCGGTACAGCAAAAACCGTCAGATATTACAATGAACCGTTGGGCATTAAATTGTATAAACAAGAGTTGGGTTTCCCCGTCGGGTATTTTAGTATACCGTCGGTTATTAGTAGTCATATCCGTGAGTGTGCAATAACCGTCGGCCACTATCAAGACCGTCGGCTATTGCAGTAATGACCGACGGCCCGTCGGGTATTAGATTTCACCGTCGGAAATATGGGGATTTCTAGTAGTGCGATAACATGTGGAAGAAGACTGAGTTTCTTACATCCAAAACTTCATACTGATATGCAGACTGAAATCCACACACAGAGACACCCATGATATTCTGTGGCTGAATATTTGCATGAGAAAATTTGTTTAACTATCTTCCTTGAGCATATCACATTCTGACTTTATTTCGGATGATAACATATTTCAAGCATCATGCATCGCTGAGCCAAAATTTTGTATATGATCCATACCTTTGACTGAACATATATCGTTGAGCTTGTACATGACTTGTCTTGCTGCTGACTTGACTATTACTGTTGTGAGTATTTTATACTGATACATGCTTGATTTATCAGTACTGTTGTGAGGAGTGCACACTAATGCAAAATTTGATTATCAGCCTCACGATCAGATATTCCCCATTTCACTGTAGTCGGTTGAGAATTCCATTCTATTTAGCCGAGCTTCCAAATATTTGAACTCCTTATTACTTCTTTGAGTCCGGTGTCAGATGATGAGCAACTCTTTATAGGGGGAAAATGTAACACTAGGGCCCAAAAGAAAGAAGCAAAAGAAAACTCAACTAAACAAAAGCACACGACAACAATCAATACACACTCAATCAATGTCACATATTATTGCTAGTCACACAATATGCATGCCTACTTAAGCACACAAATCTCGCGGGGTCTCCGGTTCTACGATCTAGCATGTTGTGACGATGTGCATGAGGACGAATAAATGTGTGGAAGAATTGGTGTAAAAAGCGCTACACCAAGTGCTAGCTTAGCCAGGTAGCAATCTGGACTAGCTTGGAGGCGAGGACGTACTTGGTAACCATGTAGCGGGACACAAATGTCGTTGCCACATTATTATCAAGCGGGCGGAAAATATCCGTACTCGTCCAAGAAATAGGATAGCAGGAAAAACTGAGTCTGCTGGCATTGCCCTTTCTTGATGACTAAGACCATTAAGGGTTGCCAACACGACAAAATAAAAGAGCGATTCGGGATAGAAGCATGTCCACCACCGAAACAAAATGGGGCTGAAGGAAGGAATTCGGCGTGATACATGAGCACCATCTTTGCAAACAGTGTCGGGATCACTTGGCATCACTCTACTGGGACAGAAATGACACCAAACACCGAAGAACGAGCAAGAAAAGAAAACTGGAGAAAGGCAAAGGCTGAGCTATAGTGGATCTGAACCGATGCCATATACACTCACTAGATAAATCGTCAGTAGCAAAATAATAAGGCTATATTCATGTTGTGCAACAAACAGATGCAGCAACCAAATGCAATAAACAAGCCAAACTGTACACTACCGATTTCTACCGGTTTCTATCGCTCGCACTAACTAGGGCATCCTACAGCCAGACCTGCTCTGATACCAAGCCTGTGGCACCCTGTCTCAGAGAAACCAGAACGCCCCGTATGATAGCCCAAAGATCGAGGAGAAGTCTCTGGAATACGGCACTGCTTGACATAGAACAAATCAGCTCTTATTACAAGAATAATAACACAAGGGTCTGATGTTACAAAGAGGCACATCAGCACAGCGACACTACGCCTGTGATACTATACTTGCTCTATGCTAGCAGCAGAACAACTCGTAGTAGCGGAATACTTCTAGCAGCGGAACAACGACAAAGGTGGTGAACTCCACTCCGCAGGAACTCTGGCTAGGACACGATCTAGCTCGCACGCACGGCAACCATCGACAAGCAATCAAGATATCCTGGCATCACCTGCAATCTGGCATGACACGCCAGGTCAGTACATTGAATGTACTTGCATGCTCACAACAACCATAAACATCAAGGCAAGACAATAACATAGCATTTAACAGGTTAAATAAATTAACAACTATTATGATGAAACAAGTACTAAGTATGGTATGAAACTAATGCAATACTGATAAATCACCATCTCAGATCTCCATAACCATTTCTCTCTTGGCTAACCGACCAAGAAATATACCATCTCGGTCACCTCGTGATCCAAACCAAACGGTAATCATTCCGGCGATCACTACCACGACCAACACTTGGTCTCAACCGTGATCCTTCCGACGATCACTACCATGACCAACACTTGGTCTCCAACATCATCATCAACATCCTGCCAATCTGTACTGCTCAACATATCAACATATAAATATATCACCTATAAGTCATTCCGTCATGTGAGTGTTGATCGAATGGTGTGACCTAGTACGAACCCATGCCCATCACCGAGGACGCGGCTATCGATAGATTTAAATACACTCTACAGAGGTAGCGCACTTTACCCACACCACGGAACCCATGGCCTCGCACTCCCATTCGGGTAGACCAACGGTGTTTCGACAAAACCAACCTCCTGCCATGACACTCTCCCGGGCACTCCAACCAACACCCCTTTTGGGTTCAGTCATGGGTGGCCGATGCCTACCAAAGGTCTTACGGCCACCGTCGTGGCAAAAACGGTCCCAAACAGGGACAAAGCGCGCAAAACAACTCGGGCTCACAAGGTTCATGTCCGCCTACCTGATCAGGGTAGCACCTGCCCATAACCTTCCCTACGTTGGAGGCACCGGTGAGAGGCACGGCAATAGACCGCATTAGGGCCTTCACATAAAGGCAAATGTGGTTGCACTGGAAAAGCCCGGTTTAGTGGCACCTGACCAACTTAATTACGAAATTTATCCCTGATACGTCTCCAACATATCTATAATATTTGATTGCTCCATGCTATATTATCTACTGTTTTGGACATTATTGGGCTTTATTATCCACTTTTATATTATTTTTGGGACTAACCTATTAACCGGAGGCCCAGCCCAGAATTGTTGTTTTTGCCTATTTTAGGGTTTCGAAGAACAGAAATATCAAACGGAGTCCAAACGGAATGAAACCTTCGGGAACATGATTTTTGGAACAAACAAGATCCAGGAGACTTGGACCCTACGTCAAGCAACCAACAGGGAAGCCACGAGGTAGGGGGCGTGCCTACCCCCCCCCAGGCACGCCCTCCACCCTCGTGGGCCCCCTGTTGCTCCACTGACGTACTCCTTCCTCCTATATATACTTACATACCCCCAAATGATCAGAAACGAAGCCAAAACCCTAATTCCACCGCCATAACTTCCTGTATCCACGAGATCCCATCATGGGGCCTGTCCCGGAGCTCCGCCGAAGGGGGCATCCATCACGGAGGGCTTCTACATCAACACCATAGCCTCTCCGCTGAAGTGTGAGTAGTTTACCTTAGACCTTCGGGTCCATAGTTATTAGCTAGATGGCTTCTTCTCTCTTTTTGGATCTCAACACAATGTTCTCCCCCTCTCTTGTGGAGATCTATTCGATATAATCTTCTTTTTGCGGTGTGTTTGTTGAGACCGATGAATTGTGGGTTTATGATCAAGATTATCTATGAACAATATTTGAATCTTCTCTGAATTATTTTATGTATGATTGGTTATATTTGCAAGTCTCTTCGAATTATCAGTTTGGTTTGGCCTACTAGATTAATCTTTCTTGCAATGGGAGAAGTGATTAGCTTTGGGTTCAATCTTGCGATGTCCTTTCCCAGTGATAGTAGGGGCAAAAAGGCACGTATTATATTGTTGCCATCGAGGATAACAAGATGGGGTTTTTATCATATTGCATGAATTTATCCCTCTACATCATGTCATCTTGCTTAAGGCATTACTCTGTTTTCATGAACTTAATACTCTAGATGCATGCTGGATAGCGGTCGATGAGTGGAGTAATAGTAGTAGATGCAGGCAAGAGTCAGTCTACTTGTCTCGGACGTGATGCCTATACACATGATCATACCTAGATATTCTCATAACTATGCTTAATTCTGTCAATTGCTCAACAGTAATTCGTTCACCCACCGTAAAATACTTATGCTCTTGAGAGAAGCCACTAGTGAAACCTATGGCCCCCGGGTCTATCTTCATCATATTAATCTTCCAATCCTTAGTTATTTCCTTTGCTTTTTATTTTGCTTTTATTTTACTTTGCATCTTTATCACAAAAATACCAAAAATATTATTCTATCATATCTATCAGATCTCACTCTCGCAAGTGACCGTGAAGGGATTGACAACCCCTTATCACGTTGGTTGCGAGGAGTTATTTGTTTTTTGCAGGTACGAGGGACTCGCATGTAGCCTCCTACTGGATTGATACCTTGGTTCACAAAAACTGAGGGAAATACTTACGCTACTTTGCTGCATCATCCTTTCCTCTTCAAGGAAATCCAACGCAGTGCTTAATAGGTAGCAAGAAGATTTCTGGCACCGTTCCCGGGGAGGTCTACGCAAAAGTCAACATACCAAGTACCCATCACAAAACCCTTATCTCCCGCATTACATTATTTGCCATTTGCCTCTCGTTTTCCTCCCCCCACTTCACCCTTGCCGTTTTATTCGTCCTCTTTTCCGTTGGCCCTTTTTCCATTTGCTTTAATGTCTTACTTGGCTCGTTTGCTCGTTTGATTCGAATAGTTGTTTATTTATTACTAAACAGAGAACCTAAGATCTATGGATCCTCATCCGCTTGCTAATCTTTTTAAGAGATCCAATTATGATGAACCAACTGCTAGTGAGTTTTGTGCACTAGATTATCTTTATAAGGTTTTGCTTGAAATTCGTGAATCTGAAAAGTTTGATGAATTACTTTATGAAGCGATTCACGATAGATCTTTGAATATAAAGCATGATTGCAATGATTTTTATTATAAATTATATTTATGTAAATTGTGCTAATAATATGCAGAGTCCTAAGCTTGGGGATGCTAGTTTTGCTATGTCCTCTACTTGTTGCAATGATCATGATTGGGGTGATTCTTCTTATGATCTTGAAAATTTATTTAAGCCCCATGATGAATATGAGATTGATAATAGTGTTTGCAATATTATTGAAAGTGGGTTTGGAAGAGTGTCAACTTTAGATCCAACATATTTGGAAAATGTTCAATCTTATGAAGTTTTTGATAAAAGTGGGTTTCAAGAGGTCATGACTTTAGTTAATGTTAATAGCACTATTTTGAAATAGTGTCAACTTTGCATGCATGTGGATTGTGTTGAAAATATTTTATGTGATAGATATTTTGTTGAATTTTCTTATGATCCCACATGTAATTATTATGAGAGAGGAAAATATGGTGGTAGAAATTTTCATGTTACTAAATTGACTATTGTTATGTTGAGATTGCTATTGTTTCTTTCCGCTTCCTTGCATATGCTAGTTTTTTCTTTCCTTGATAATTTGTTTGCTTATAAGATGCCTATGCATAGGAAGTATGTTAGACTTAGATGTGTTTGTCACGTGTTTTATGATGCTCTCTTTGTGCTTCAATTCTTGTCTTTCATGTGAGCATCATTGAAATATTATGCCTAGCTATAAGGCTTTAAAGAAAAGCGCTTGTTGGGAGACAACCCAATATTTTTCCTTGCTGTTATTCAATAAATAACTTACCTAGACTCTGTTTTGGTTGTGTTTTCTGTGTTTAATTAGTGTTTGTGCCAAGTAGAACCGTTGGGAAGACTTGGGGGAAGTCTTGTTATCTTGCTGTAAAAACAGAAACTTTAGCGCTCACGAGAACTGCTGCCATTTTTATTTAGAAAGTGCTATTTAGTTAATTATTTTTTCAGATGATTAATAGATAAATTCCTCACGTCCAGAAATTTATTTTAGAATTTTTGGGGTTCCAGATCTTGCGCTAGCTACAGATTACTACAGACTGTTCTGTTTTTGACAGATTTTGTTTTTCGTGAGTTGTTTGCTTATTTTGATGAATCTATGGCTAGTAAAATAGTTTATAAACCATAGATAAATTGGAATACAGTAGGTTTAACACCAATACAAATAAATAATGAGTTCATTACATTACCTTGAAGTGGTCTTTTGTTTTCTTTCGCTAACGGAGCTCACGAGATTTTCTACTTTAAGTTTTGTGTTGTGAAGTTTTCAAGTTTTGGGTAAAGATTTAATGGATTATAGAACAAGGAGTGGCAAGAGCCTAAGCTTGGGGATTCCCATGGCACCCCCAAGATAATCTAAGGACACCTAAAAGCCAAATCTTGGGGATGCCCCGGAATGCATCCCCTCTTTCATCTACTTCTATCGGTAACTTTACTTGGAGCTATATTTTTATTCACCACATGATATGTGTTTTGCTTGGAGCATCTTGTATGATTTGAGTCTTTGCTTTTTAGTTTACCACAATCATCCTTTCTGTAAACTCCTTTTGAGAGAGCCATACATGATTTGGAATTTGTTAGAATACTCTATGTGCTTCGCTTATATCATTCGAGTTATATAGTTTTGCTCTAGTACTTCACTTATATTTTTTAGAGCACGGTGGTGGAATTGTTTTAGAGAAACTATTGATCTCTCATGCTTCACTTAGATTATTTTGAGATTCTTAAATCGCATGGTGATTTGCTTAAATAATCCTAATATGCTTGGTATTCAAGAATAGTAAAAGCTTTCTTATGAGTGTGTTGAATGCTATGAGAAGTTTGATGGTTGATAATTGTTTTGAGATATGAAGATGGTGATATTAAAGTTGTGCTAGTTGAGTAGTTGTGAATTTGAGAAATACTTGTGTTAAAGTTTGTGATTCCCGTAGCATGCATGTATGGTGAACCATTATGTGATGAAGTCGGATCATGATTTATTTTTTGATTGTCTTCCTTATGAGTGGCAGTCGGGGACGAGCGATGGTGTTTTCCTACCAATCTATCCCCCTAGGAGCATGCGCGTAATACTTTTCTTTGATAACTTGTAGATTTTTGCAATAAGTATATGAGTTCTTTGTGACTAATTTTGAGTCCATGGATTATACGCACTTTTCTTGCTTCCACCATTGCTAGCCTATACAGCGCACCTTTCGCCTGTATCATACACCCACCATATAACTTCCTCAAAACAGCCACCATACCTACCTATTATGGCATTTCCATAGCCATTCCGAGATATATTGCCATGCAACTTTCCACCGTTCCATTTATTATGACACACTCCATCATTGTCATATTGCTTAGCATGATCATGTAGTTGACATCGTATTTGTGGCAAAGCCACCATTCATAATTCTTTCATACATGTCACTCTTGATTCATTGCATATCCCGGTACACCGCCTGAGGCATTCATATAGAGTCATATTTTGTTCTAAGTATCGTGTTGTAATTGTTGAGTTGTAAGAAAATAAAAGTGTGATGGTCATCATTATTAGAGCATTGTCCCAATGAGGAAAGGATGATGGAGACTATGATTCCCCCACAAGTCGGGATGAGACTCCGGATGAAAAAAAGGAAAGAAAAGAGGCCATAATAAAGTGAAAAGGCCCAAATAAAAATAAAAAATAAGTGAAAAAGAGAGAAGGGACAATGTTACTATCCTTTACCACACTTGTGCTTCAAAGTAGCACCATGATATTCATGATAGAGAGTCTCTCATTTCGTCACTTTCATATACTAGTGGGAATTTTTCATTGTAGAACTTGGCTTGTATATTCCAATAATGGGCTTCCTCAAAATGCCCTAGGTCTTCATGAGCAAGCAAGTTGGATGCACACCCACTTAGTTTCTTTTTGTTGAGCTTTCATATACTTATAGCTCTAGTGCATCCGTTGCATGGCAATCCCTACTCACTCACATTGATATCTATTGATGGGCATCTCCATAGCCCGTTGATACGCCTAGTTGATGTGAGACTATCTTCTCCCTTTTTGTCTTCTCCACAACCACCAATCTATTCCACATATAGTGCTATATCTATGGCTCACACTCATGTATTGCGTGAAGATTGAAAAAGTTTGAGAATGTCAAAAGTATGAAACAATTGCTTGGCTTTTCATCGGGGTTGTGCGTGATTTAAATACTTTGTGTGGTGAAGATAGAGAATAGCCGGATTATATGATTTTGTAGGGATAACTTTCTTTCGCCATGTTATTTTGAGAAGACATGATTGCTTTGTTAGTATGCTTGAAGTATTATTATTTTTATGTCAAAATTAAATTTGTATCTTGAATCTTTCGGATCTGAATATTCATACCACAATTAAGAAGAATTACATTAAAATTATTCCAAGTAGCACTTCGCATGAAAAATTATCTTTTTTATCATTTACCTACTCGAGGACGAGCAGGAATTAAGCTTGGGGATGCTTGATACGTCTCCAATGTATCTATAATTTTTGATTGTTCCATGCTATATTATCTACTGTTTTGGACATTATTGGGCTTTATTATCCACTTTTATATTATTTTTGGGACTAACCTATTAACCGGAGGCCCAACCCAGAATTGTTGTTTTTGCCTATTTTAGGGTTTCGAAGAAAAGGAATATCGAACGAAGTCGAAACAGAATGAAACCTTCAGGAACGTCATTTTTGGAACAAACAAGGTCCAAGAGACTTGGACCCTACGTCAAGCAACCAACAAGGAATCCACAAGGGAGGGGGGCGCGCCTACCCCACCCCCCCCCCAAGCGCCCTCCACCCTCGAGGGCCCCCTGTTGCTCCACCGACGTACTCCTTCCTCCTATATATACCTACGTACCCCCAAACGATCAGATACGGAGGCAAAAACCTAATTCCACAGCCGCAACCTTCTGTATCCACGAGATCCCATCTTGGGGCATGTTCCGGAGCTCCGCTGGAGGGGGCATCCATCACGGAGGTCTTCTACATCAACACCATAGCCTCTCCCATGAAGTGTGAGTAGTTTACCTCAGACCTTTGGGTCCATAGTTATTAGCTAGGTGGCTTCTTCTCTATTTTTGGATCTCAATACAATGTTCTCCCCCTCTCTTGTGGAGATCTATTCGATGTAATATTCTTTTTGTGGTGTGTTTGTTGAGACCGATGAATTGTGGGTTTATGATCAAGATTATCTATGAACAATATTTGAATCTTCTCTGAATTCTTTTATGTATGATTGGTTATCTTTGCAAGTCTCTTCGAATTATCAGTTTGGTTTGGCCTACTAGATTGATCTTTCTTGTAATGGGAGAAGTGCTTAGCTTTGGCTTCAATCTTGCGGTGTCCTTTCCCAGTGACAGTAGGGGCAGCAAGGCACGTATTGTATTGTTGCCATCGAGGATAACAAGATGGGGTTTTATTATATTGCATGAATTTATCCCTCTACATCATGTCATCTTTCTTAAGGTGTTACTCTGTTTTCATGAACTTAATTCTCTAGATGCATGCTGGATAGTGGTCGATAAGTGGAGTAATAGTAGTAGATGCAGGCAGGAGTCGGTCTACTTGTCTCGGACGTGATGCCTATACACATGATCATACCTAGGTATTCTCATAACTATGCTCAATTTTGTCAATTGCTCAACAGTAATTCGTTCACCCACTGTAAAATACTTATGCTATTGAGAGAAGCCACTAGTGAAACCTATGGCCCCCGGGTCTATCTTCATCATATTAATCTTCCAATACTTAGTTATTTCCTTTGCTTTTACTTTGCTTTTATTTTACTTTGCATCTTTATCACAAAAATACCAAAAATATTATTCTATCATATCTATCAGATCTCACTCTCGTAAGTGACCGTGAAGGGATTAACAACCCCTTATCGCGTTGGTTGTGAGGAGTTATTTGTTGTGTGCAGGTACGAGGGACTCGCGCGTAGCCTCCTACTAGATTGATACCTTGGTTCTCAAAAACTGAGGGAGATACTTACGCTACTTTGCAGCATCATCCTTTCATCTTCAAGGAAATCCAACGCAGTGCTCAAGAGGTAGCATCCCCAAAAATATAACTGTGATAATTGCTACTCCGATATCAACTATCAAACTATAATCCAAGTCATAGAAATATCCAACAAATAATCTGAGCATCATATCATCATACCAAAATACTCCGAGGACAACATAACGCTACTATCATGATGAATCCAATAACGATAAAACTACTACTCAAATGTCAAGAACTAATTATCCAACTATGATCCACATGCAAGCCTCACCTCCAACATCATACTCCAAAACATAATATCATCTAGCATCATGATGAAGATAACTCTAGCCACTAATAATCCAAAGGCAACATGATATCCAAAGTAATACTTCAAAATAATACCAGATACCATCATGAAAATAATCATAATAGCCACTAAGAATCCAAAGGCACATGTCATCCACATATTCATGAAAATGTATGTCCTGGAACTCCAAGCAATATCATGGTAATAGCAAGATGAAAACAATACTTCGAAATATGCCATGAACAAATCACAAGTAGCTAGAACAATATTTTAAACAAGTTTAAATAAAGAAACCATGTCACTGCATTGCAATCATGCAAATGGAGGGTGTGGCTTGCCTGGGGTGGAAGAAATCACCGAGAAGAAGTGCGAGAAGCTCGCGGAAAGAATCACCAAAAAACGTTCTCTCCCGGAGGGGCTGATTAAGCACAAGGGCAAACTGGTCATTTTTAGAATGTCAAAACATGGTGAAAATGATTCCATAGGAATGGGCTCAATGAAACAAAGAAGTGGGCTTTGGATTCACCTCATTTGGAGTTGTGGTTGAAAAGACATGAAGTGTTTTCTATAGGGACCTATCTGTAATGAAAATATTTTCAAACAGGGCCTGGACAGAAAAAACAGAAAACGCAATTAGAGAAATACGCTTTCACTGACCTGAAAACGCATCCTGGGCTGAAGAAGAAGCAGAATGCGCTTTTGGTGGAGGAAAACGTATTCGCAGGAATACGCTTTCACTTATCCACCTCAGCAGTTCAGGCCAACACGGGGACTTACAGGCGGGGCCCGCCACTTATCCACGTGGATAGGGCGGGGTCAGCGCCGGAGTGGCTGCCAGGTGGGGTCGGGGAAAGGAGGGGGCCCGGCTGGCCTCGTCTCCTTCTCCTACCTCGTGCTCTCCCGCGAAGGCAGAGGACGACCGCGGCTGTCGGCGCCCGTTCCGATGACCTGGGACGTCTCCGGCGAGGCCCAGCACACCGGCGAGATCGGGAAGACGAGCTGCTCTCGCCTGGAGAAGAAGCAGGCGCCGGGGAGGGGTGTTGCCGTGACACCGCATGGTGGCAGGGAACCCATGGCGGCGGCCAGACTAGGGAACTCGCGGCTACGAGCACTCCGACGCCGGACTGAGGGGTGCGGGAGGGGCGCCGGACTACGGGGAATCCTCTGGTGGTGGTAGAGTGGAGGGAGAAGGTCGGGCTAGAGCCAATTTAGGCAGAACCCGAGGCGGACATGGTGGCCATGGAGGAGGAATGAGGGGCTCTAGAGCTCGGGTGACTGGTCGGGGAGGTAGCTAGGAGGGAGTAGAGGAGGCTGGTGAGCTCGGGGGGGGGGAGGGGTCTCGTGGTGGCCTTATATAGCCGCAGGGCGAGGAGGCCAAGCTAGCGTCACTGCGAACGCATGGCCAGCGCCGCGGATGCGTTCCCACTCGCATGAAATCGGAGGCAAGCAACGAGGGAGACACAATGGAGAGCTCACGGGGAGGAGAAAGCCAAGGGAGCGCAGGGAGGAAGAAGACGGCGATGAACCGAGCCAAAACGCCACTGTGCTCTCGTGGGCGTTCAGCGACGAGCGTCGGTGAGCGTCAGTGAGGGGTTTTACTAAGAGGGAGAGAGGTCCAGGAGGACGGCGATGACGTGGTAAAACTCTTGGACATGCTTACGCGCGCGAAGCCGACGAGAGAAGGAGCTCCCGACGCACGAACGGCCACTGGACGCGGCCACTGAACATAAAGCGTGTGCACTGTGGTGCCATTAACGCGGTCACTGCGTGCACTGGCAGATAGCGAGGGAGTGGGGCTTGACCATGTTTTCTAGTGGGTAGTTCATCCAGGGTAGGTTACAACCATGGTGGTATCTCAGTTAAAACTGCTATGGTTAACTGGAAATCACCCTGTGAAGTTTACTACAGCAAACTTGGGTGAACACTGGTGATCAACAGGGATTTTATTGGCGCCAAAGAGTTTGTCTGGGGTGATTAACTAAGGAAGTACTATGATCCTGGAGGTTTTGAGGCATAATGGAGCACACACTAATATAGTTGCTTTGTAACTCACATTATGGGTCCAGAATCAAGATTTGGATGATGCACTCACATGGAGTAACCACTTGAGATAAAATTTGGCAGGGCTTGGTGATTTGGCTAGATAAAGGTGCTGTAAAAATTTCATACCAATTGGTTTTACGAAAATGGTACTTCCTTCACAACTATCTTCACTGGCCAAAATCTTCCAAGAATTTTGGAGAAATATTGGCTAGGTGAAATGGTGCCAAATTTGGTGGAGAGACGTTATTTGGGTAGGAGAATGCTCTGGTAAATTTTCAGATAAAATGAAGTAATATAAAATATACTTGCTTCACAACCTGAAAATATTGATAGAATCAAAGATTTGATTTTGTGCTCACATAGATGATTGGGTGGGGCTGAATTTGGAGGAGATCAATTATATGAGCACAGGAAGAGGCATGCAAAATTTCAACTCATTTCGGTAAACCTAGCTAGCACTTCCTTCACAAAGGCCTCCCTAGACAGGAACTTTGAAAAATCACTGAGGAAATTTGGCTAGGCAAATAAAGTGGAATATTGGCACAGGTCAATTATTTCGATGATATATCATGCCCAAAAATTTTGGGGGCAAATGGGTCGAGATAAATAGCACTTGCTTCACAATGTGCCATTTAGGACATAAGAGGAAATGAATTTATTGAGCATGATGAGAAATATGGCCAATGAAATATTTTGCCATATTTGATGAAGATATGACCCAAACAAATTATAAGAATTAATTGGGGATTTTTGGATGGACAGAAATATAGGTTGCTTCACAACCTAGGGCAGATAGGGTTATTCCTTTAATAGAAAAAGGAATATTCCCTCGAAAAAGATTTTAGGGTTTGGTCAAGGAGTGAAGTGACATGATCTTGGCAAGGTTTTCAGAATGATGAGCCACTTGGGAGAGGAAATGAAGATGATTTCCCAGGTGACAAGGCCACAGAACCACTCCAAAGCGAAAAACAGAGCAAAACCCAATAAATCAAAAAGAAAAAGAAAGGGGCCAAAATCCAGGCTGATACATAAACTACTCACACATCATCGGAGAGCCCATGAAGTTGATGTACAGGCCCTCCGTGATCAATGCCCCCTCCGGCAGAGCTCCGGAAAGGCCTCAGGATGGGATCTCTTGGGTACAGAAGGTTGCGGCGGTGGAAATAGGGTTTCGTGGTGCTCCTGGATGTTTGCGGGGTACGTGGATATATATAGGAGGAAGAAGTTGGTCGGTGGAGCAACGAGGGGCCCACGAGGGTGGAGGGCGCACCCAGGTGGGTGGGCGCGCCCCCTGCCTCGTAGCCGCCTGGTTGATTGCTTGACGTCCACTCCAAGTCTCCTGGATCATGCTTGTTCCAAAAATAATGCTCCCGAAGGTCTCATTCCGTTGGGACTCCGTTTGATATTCCTTTTCGGCGAAACACTAAAATAGGCAAAAAAAACAACAATTTGGGATGGGCCTCAGGTTAATAGGTTAGTCCCAAAAATGATATAAAAGTGTAAAAAATCCCATTAACATCCAAAGTAGATAATATAATAGCATGGGGAAATCAAAAATTATAGATACGTTGGAGACGTATCAGGAGCAAGTCGGTCTTCCAAGGGAGCCGAGGTGAAGTGGCGGCTGTGGTGATCGGGAGATAGGAGTTCAATGGTGAGGGCCATGTAGAACAGGTATTTACCCATGCCGCCGCCTTCAACTTGTGGGAGTCCGATCTCCTCATCTTTTTTCTTAACCTAGTGTGATTATAATAATAGCAGGACTAAAATATCTGTTGATGGGAGCAGGGAATCTTAATGAACTTTAATGTTAATAAATTATTTAAAAGATTTATCGGATGTGATATGAGAATTAACTTAATCAATGGCTAGATGTTTCTGATTATTATGGGATTTTGTAGTATATTTATCTTTTTTTGGTTAACTCGTTAATTACTTTTTATATAACATAATGGCAATGGTGGGTAATTTTTACTGTTTTATGTTGTAAAAAATTGTGTCCATTCAACGGTTATGTTTTCTTTTTCTACGAATTAAGGGGCCAGATGTTTCTAATTATTGTGGATTTTTCTCAAATATTCTTTTTTTTTGGTGATCCCATCAAATACTTTTTATATATAATAGAATAGATGTATATATTATGATTGATATAATAAACTGGCATCCCTGTTAAAACAGGGCCTCTGTCGTTTTCCCTTAAAGGAGTTTTTTGGTTACATGGGGATTCTGGCTTAAGCATGAAGTTATGATTACCCCTTGAACCGGCTTATAAGCCAGTTGGAAAAAAACTCGGGGGCTTGCTACCCAGGTTAAAGGGACCAAAGAGAGTCTGTTGTAAAAGCACAACTCAAACATAGGTGCCCCTTGGGCACAACCCACAGTATCATTTGGGGGCTTGGTCGTATTCGAACCATAGCTTAAACCCTCTTGATTGGCGTAAGGCCACCAGGTAAATCACTTGGGGCTTGGTCGTATTCGAACCATAGCTTAAACCCTCTTGATTGGCGTAACGCCACCAGGGAAATCACTTGGGGGCTTGGTCGTATTCGAACCATAGCTTAAACCTTTTTGATTGGCATAAGGCCACCAGGGAAATAACTTGGGGGCTTGGTCGTATTCGAACCATAGCTTAAACCATCTTGATTGGCGTAAGGCCACCAGGGAAATCACTTGGGGGCTTGGTCGTATTCGAACCAAAGCTTATACCCTCTTGATCGGCGTAAGGCCACCAGGATGATCACTTGGGGGCTTTGGTCGTATCCGAACCATAGCTTAAACTCTCTTGATCGGCGCAATGCCACAGTTATGACTATTCAAAAACTCTCGATTTTTTAGGTTTATTTTAATGCTACTTATCATACTTTATGATTCTAATGCACCGGTGTTCATTAAACCGGCCTGGTTTTGACTATAAGTCGCCAGTATAATATCAGGTGTTTTTCACAAAACCCGGTCCAGTTTTGTTCATAAACCGGCAACATCTGATAATTATCAGGGTTCCAGTTGTGGGTTATAACCCTCAGTACACTAGTTTGGTAAACCAACAGTGTGATCAACCATCACAAGTATGATATATGCTCAATTTTACGGTTATTCTTAAGTCCAGCCTTGGTTATAAACTATGTTATTGGACATGATAACCTGTCTAGCGGTAAACCGCCAAGACACCTTTTTTCTTTCTGTTATATGCGGGAACAGATTTCATATTGACAAATACCATGAGCAAGTATAAGCACATCTTAACATGGCGGATTACCCATGTCCTGCAACAAAATATGCACTATGGCATAGTAGATAAAGAGTTTTCACTAGCCTATTACAAGGCGGTTTGATGCCCATAAGAATAATTGTTTTCAAACAAGTCCTGCAGAAGGAAGAAGCTAAACGAGCTACCGGTTTATGAATCTGGCTCGGGTTGGCATGAAGGTTGTGGATCATCTTGCGCCGGTTCACCCTCTTCTTCTCTACCCAGTTGCTAGAAGTCAGTGGTTGACCAATCGATCCCAGTTAAGGCTTTGAATATAGCTTCATCACTTATAAGTGAGGAGGGATCAATGTCAGGAGCATAAGTATGCTTACGGATTAGTGGAATAAGATTCGGAGCGTTGCAACTTGGCGGATTAACTTTCTTGTTGTTGGTATCATAAATCGACTGATAATGTGACTGGTCAGTTTCTTCACCCAATTTGCTAGCCAATGGACGCATTTCCCTTGTCAAAGCTCTGAGGTCATCATTATCAAAATCTGACCCATCCTCTTCTTTGCTCGGATAGCCGTTTCCAATATCAGCTGGGTCAAGATAAGATATCCAGGCTTGGGCCCGAGTTAATGCGGTAAGAGCACCTGCCATGGCAGCTGATTTCTTCAGTTCCTCAATCCGAGCAGGCATCACAGCTAGCCTTATCAACGTATCCTTGATCAAGGTTGGGGGCGGTTTATTATGGGAGGCTGTGCAGATGACCCATTGTATGCCGGTATATAGCTGTTCTATAAATGTATAGGCAGCTTTCAGGCTTTGACGCATATCTGAGCCAAGATGAGCAACGCGACTCCCTGCATAGACAAAAACATTGGTAAACTGGCAGTTTATTAGGTAATACATGTTTACAGTTTGTGAAGATGATTATTTACCAAAGACAGCAGTAGTCATGGCATTTATTTGCCATTTCAAGCCAGTTAACTCCTCTACTACCGGATTAAGGGCCACTTCAGCGTCCTCAACCCTCTTCAGCAGAGTGGTTTTCTCTGTATCCCAGCCTGCCCACTCACTCTTAAAGCTCTCCTTCAGTTTTTCCATGGCCGCTAAAGCGTTGGTCAGCTCTTCTTTGGCCTTGGAAGTCTCGGCTAGTTGAGTTTTGATATTTTCTTGATGGTCGGCGACTTGGGTTTCTTTTTTGCTAAGCTCAGCCTGCAAGAGATATGCAATTTGTGAGTTGGCAGTATATATTTGAAGTCCCAAGCACATGACAAGTCATACACTTGGTACTTGGGGGCTAATGTCTATTGCTTATTCTCCAAAATTATTACAAAGTCCCAAGTACATGACAAGTCATATACTTGGCATTTGGGGACTAATGCATATTTGCTCAAGTTAAAGACTATGGATTTTTATTCCATCAATCAGCTTGGTGGTTCATCGGTTTACAAAGGTTTTCAATGAATTTTGAGTCTCATAGTAAAAAGGCCCAGTTCATCTTGAAAATATAAACCGGCCCTTAGGGGCTACACAGGAAAAGTTGAAGTATTTTCTAAAAGTTCCGGTTCATATCAATATTATAAACCGGCCCTTGGGGACTACTAGAGTTTGTAGCCTAAACCGGTTATAAGGGAAGAGTAATTATGCAGAGATCAGCAGTGTTTACCTCATATTGCTCCTTCATCATGTTCAGTAAACCAGCTTCATAATCACAGCTGGTGTACAGTAGTTTTAAAAACCCAGAAGGAATATCTTGGGCGCTGAGATGGGCATAACTTTCCAGATCCACCTTCCACTTGCCCTTATATATAGCAGAAAATTCTTCCTTAGCGCTATGTTTTGACAAAGCAGTGGGGTTGCCTGGGGCCGTATAGCTGATACCAGTAACGACAACGTCGTCTGTTTTATCGTCAGCAGCTTTGGTTGGGCTTGGCGGTTTATCATCATGAGCCATCGGATCAATTTCCATTTGCTCAACAAAGGTTTCATTATCTTGTGGTGGCGGATCATCAAGGACAGCCTCAGTATTTGGTTCAGACGGCTCTGGGATCTTTTCCGGATCAGCTACCGTGTCGTCATCAGTCAGTTTATTTAATTTGGCCTTTTTGCTAGGTCTGGCCTTGGCTCTGAAAGGGATGAACGTAAAGGTTAGTAAGCAAACATAAGGTATAAAGGGTTAGTTTAATATGCTCACCCAAGAACAATTTTGAGAGGTGGAAGTTGTGTCCCTGTGGACTCGCCAGAAGATGAGTGAGAAGTTCCCTGATAGTTCAAATCAGATGGATTAAGAGGTTGTCACCTGCCTTGGGGTAAGATGTGTCAGAAATATGAGAGACCTCTGGGCGGCGTTTACGAACCAGTGTGTTCGGTAAATCGGATGAAGTGACCACATGGCCGCTATGCCGGGTTGTGCGGCGAGCTTCATGTTGTTGTTTCTTCAAAAGAAAGTTCGGATCCAAGTGAGCTAGGGGGTGAGAAAATTTTACTTTCTGGATTTCTTGTCGGGTTTTTTGGGTGGGCAGAGAGTCTGAACCGGATGAGAGAGTAATTACCTCTACGTCACTCGCATGGCTGGCTTCCGCATCATCCTGATAACAGTCATTGTCAATGAGGTGCATGAATAAAGAGCCAAGTGAATCAAGTTCTACCTCTGACTCCGGATCATCATTGTTAATGATTAAATCAGAAGAGTCGGTCGTCTTCTTCTTGGAAGATTTCTTCGTGACCTTGGTCTTGGCGCGGGGTGTTTTAGCCGGTTTATCTTGAGTTTTCCTCTTCTAGAATTGATCATCGCCCTGTTAGAAATCGGAAAAGTTTATAAGGGAGTATTAAAAACATGGATTAAGACATGAGTTAAGTAATTCTTACTGCTGGCGGTTTATTCGTAACGCAGAAAGGACTAAGCCCCATTTTACTGCAGTCAGCTACCGGTTCATCCAGCATCTTCTTGACAGATTCGGTAATTTCAACATCAGTTAGCTGAATATCAATGTGCCATTGATGGTGTTTTACACCCCCTGTGTACTCGCACATTAAACCGGGGCGACGACTTAAGGGTAATATGCTCCAAGAAACCCAGCAACGAACAAAATTAATGCCCGTCAAACCGTTTGCCACAAAGGCTCTAAGCTTAGAAAGTTGTGGGGCATATTTGGCCCATTCCTTTGCGCTGAGTCTTCGAGGGAGTGGGTGTGTACTGGTGAGCCGATGAGCATGGTAACCCGGTAGAGGATTTTCATCAGCAGGAGAGGTGTCTTTGCAATAGAACCAAGTCTGATTCCAATCCTTGGGGATGGCTGTGATGCTTAGCGTGAGGGAAGCTGACATCTTTTCTTTTCTAAATTGACACACCGCTCAGTTCAGTATTGGGCCCATCAGTAAATTATGTATGACGGTTTAACTAGAATAAATCTCTAAACAACTCAATTGTGGGTTCTTTTGTAAGTAAGCTTCGCAAAAAACTAGAAAGTTGCAAATATTGGACACATATTAGGTCCGATATCTTCAGGGTGGAGTTGGAAATAATGAAGCATGTCACGGAAATTTTCTGATCCGGGAGGTTTAAACCCGTGTCTCAGATGATCAATAAACACAATCACTTCACCATCCTTGGGCTTAGGAGGATTTTCTGGACCGGGGGCCCTCCAATGGATATCATTCTTTTTTTATAACGCGCTAGTTGCAACACATCCCTTCAGTTCTTCTTCTGTAATTCGGGATGGATCCTAGTTGTAAGCATAAAACGACTTGGCCATTTTTTCGGCAACCTGAATGAAGATTTTTGCCGGTTTAAGATTTATGGTTAATCTGTCAAAGGTTAAAGGGAAGAAATTGTTCAAGCATGCAAGCACGGTAAACTGGAGATTGACGTTATCAATTTGCAGAAATGAGCAAGTAGTGGTTTAGAGGGGACTAATGACATATGATAGGTTATTTTCTAAAAGATAAACCTCCTACACGGACAATGAGAGTATAGATCTGAAGTCAAAAAATGACTAAGTGATGAAGAACAAGTTTTACAGTTTCACATTATAATTTTAGATCTACCGCATGTCAAGAAAAGGAAAATATTTAGACCTAAAGGTTGGTGCTTGAGCAGTTCATGAAGTTCTAGATCGGGCATTTCTACACAAAATAGATGATCTGATGGCAAAAGAAGGACTATTGTTGATACCGCATAGGGATATATCAAGTTTTGAATCTGCCATGTATGCTACGGTGAAGAACAGGAGAAGAACACCGTGGAACTTCCATGAGCTCGTATGAACCCTAAACAGATCTATAGAGGGGAGGAAGAAGAACTCACCGAAACTGTTGAATGGCGGAGGTGCGTGAGCAGGTTCTGGTCCGAACAGGTTGATGCAGCGGCCAAAGTTGAAGCAGAGGCGAAGTTCAACGGCAGCGGCGGAGCTCGAGCGCTAGGGCATCACGAGGAAGACAATAAGGCAAATGGATAAGTGGTAAGCGCGGGAATCGAGGAGGTCAAAAAATGGATCTGTTGATGTATAGGCGCCTCGATTTTCGGAGGTTCATTAAATAAAAGGAGGCATATTAAAAGATTTGGGCTTTGTATAAAGGTAGTGGCAGGTGATGTCATGGCGGATTATCATGATTCCAGAAGATGTTGTCATCGCCAGTTATAAGTTTTATGAAGGTACTGAGGAAGGGATTGATCCAAGTATTGAAGATTGATATGAACAAGTTCAAATCAACCTGGGGCCGAATGTTGGGGATATAACTATTGAGTATAAACCGCCCAGAAGGGGCCGGGTTATGCCCGAAGTGAAACACCTATATTGAAGCCCATGAAGACATGAAGGATGGCGCTTTACAAAGGAAACTCAATAGAGAGGCCCAGGGCCCAGAGATGGGTTAGGGCTCATAGATGTAAACCGACATAAAGTGTATGACTTGTATTGTACGTTAGGAAAGAGTAGATACCGAGCTGGACACGATTATGAACCGGTCGGGATTTTGTAAACTGACTGGGCGTCAACCTGTGTATATAAAGGGATGACCCGGCGGCGGTTTAGGGACAAGAGGTAACATATCGAGAGAGGGGTGAAGCATATTCGCCCCCTACTCATCAAAACCCTAGCAATACCAACCACAAACTGGACTAGGATTTTACCTTCATCGTAAGGGGACGAACCCGTATAAACTCCTCGTGTCCTTTGTCCTGATTAACACCTTTAAGCTAACCTCAACGTGATGACTCCACGACTAAGTCGTCACACTAGGACATGTGTCATGACAATTCCATGACAGTCAGTGATTTGGGTGGAAGGTGTCGCGCTCGCGCCGGTGGTCGGGGCATGTGGGTGGTTGAAGGAGGAGGATGGGGGTCGGGTGTGGATTACCTGCCTGTATAGGCGAGGCTGAGCAGCGTGAAGGAGGGTCGCCTGTGAGGAGGCGGCGACACTACAAGCAAGGAGTGAATGTTTCAACTTGGAAAGGAAGGCGGAAAGGGGGGAAATGTGGCTTTTGGTAATGGGGAGGGAGCGGGGAGGTAGATATTTCTGCGGAAGCCGAAAATTTGGAATCGCTTCAGCCAAGAAACTAGCGCGCAAAGTGTCATCAAACATGGTCCCTTATTCAGACACGATCTGAAGATATTTTGTGATGCATCTCACATGGTTAGTTATAACAAACTGTGTGGGATCTACTTGATTTTCGGTCTTGATTTGAATTACATAATGGGGTCACAGCGGCCATGGACGGTGTTTGAATTGCTAGACCTTTTATCTGCAGTGATCATAAAAGAATTGAAATTATTCAGGGTTCGTTTGGACATTTGTATGCATTAAGTGAGTTTTCAATGCATTTATGTGCATAATTCAAATTTGAACTACATGCACATGCTCCAGTGCATATAAACTCATTGAAAAATTAAATCTTTGTCCTTGGGTACATGCTTAGGTACCATGCAAGAAATGGGAATGAATTTCAAACACCATGGCACCGTTGATTGCTGGCAAAACAGTGAGATGTCTGGTTTTTAAATTCTAGTAAATCCAAAACTCATCTGAAATTCATGAAACTTGTCATTCTATTATGGAGCGGCATCAACATGTCGTGGTACAAATTTTGTCCCATTTGGGGCAGTGCTACCTCTTGAGCACTGCGTTGGATTTCCTAGAAGAGGAAAGGATGATGCAGCAAAGTAGCGTAAGTATTTCCCTCAGTTTTTGAGAACCAAGGTATCAATCCAGTAGGAGGTTGCGCGCGCATCCCTAGTACCTACACAAAACAAATAACTCCTCGCAACCAACGCGATAAGGGGTTGTCAATCCCTTCACGGTCACTTACGAGAGTGAGATCTGATAGATATGATAAGATAATATTTTTGGTATTTTTGTGATAAAGATGCAAAGTAAAAAAGCAAAGGAAATAACTAAGTATTGGAAGATTAATATGATGAAGCTAGACCCGGGGGCCGTAGGTTTCACTAGTGGCTTCTCTCAAGAGCATAAGTATTTTACGGTGGGTGAACGAATTACTGTTGAGAAATTGACAGAATTGAGCATAGTTATGAGAATATCTAGGTATGATCATGTATATAGGCATCACGTCCGAGACAAGTAGACCGACTCCTGCCTGCATCTACTACTATTACTCCACTCATCGACCGCTATCCAACATGCATCTAGAGTATTAAGTTCATGAAAACAGAGAAACGCCTTAAGCAAGATGACATGATGTAGAGGGATAAATTCATGCAATATGATAAAAACCCGATATTGTTATCTTCGATGGCAATAATACAATACGTGCCTTGCTGCCCCTACTGTCACTGGGAAAGGACACCGCAAGATTGAACCCAAAGCTAAGCACTTCTCCCATTGCAAGAACGATCAATCTAGTAGGCCAAACCAAACTGATAATTCGAAGAGACTTGCAAAGATAACCAATCATACATAAAAGAATTCAGAGAAGATTCAAATATTGTTCATAGATAATCTTGATCATAAACCCATAATTCATCGGTCTCAACAAACACACGCAAAAAGAAGATTACATCAATAGATCTTCACAAGAGAGGGGGAGAACATTGTATTGAGATCCAAAAAGAGAGAAGAAGCCATCTAGCTAATAACTATGGACCCGAAGGTCTGAGGTAAACTACTCACACTTCATCGGAGATGCTATGGTGTTGATGTAGAAGCCCTCCGTGATGGCTGCCCCCTCCAGCGGAGCTCCGGAACAGGCCCCAAGATGGGATCTCGTGGATACAGGAAGTTATGGCGGTGGAATTAGGGTTTTGGCTTCGTTTCTGATCATTTGGGGGTACGTAGGTATATATCGGAGGAAGGAGTACGTCGGTGGAGCAACAGGGGGCCCACGAGGGTGGAGGGCGCGCCTAGGAGGGGTAGGCTCCCCCTACCTCCTGGCCTCCTCCTTTGTTTCTTGACGTAGGGTCCAAGTCTCCTGGATCATGTTCGGCAAGAAAATCACGTTCCCGAAGGTTTCATTCCGTTTGGACTCCGTTTGATATTCCTTTTCTTCAAAACCCTAAAATAGGCAAAAACCAACAATTCTGGGCTGGGCCTCCGGTTAATAGGTTAGTCCCAAAAATAATATAAATGTGGAAAATAAAGAACAATAATGTCCAAAACAGTAGATAATATAGCATGGAACAATCAAAAATTATAGATACGTTGGAGACGTATCAAGCATCCCCAAGCTTAATTCATGCTCGTCCTCGATTAGGTAAATGATAAAAACAGAATTTTTGATGTAGAGTGCTACTTGGCATAATTTTAATGTAATTCTTCTTAATTGTGGCATGAATATTCAGATCCGAAAGATTCAAGATAAAAGTTCATATTGACATAAAAATAATAATACTTCAAGCATACTAACTAAGAAATTATGTCTTCTCAAAATAACATGGCCAAAGAAATTTCATCCCTACAAAATCATATAGTTTAGTCATGCTCCATTTTTGTCACACAAGAATGCTCTCATCATGCACAACCCTGATGACAAGCCAAGCAATTGTTTCATACTTTAGTAATCTCAAACCTATAAACTTTCACGCAATATATGAGCACGAGCTATGGACATAGCACTATGGGTGGAATAGAATATGATGATGGGGGTTTTGTGGAGAAGACAAAAAAGGAGAAAGTCTCACATCAACGAGGCTAGTCAATGGGCTATGGAGATGCCCATCGATTGATGTTAATGCAAGGAGTAGGGATTTCCATGCAACGGATGCACTAGAGCTATAAATGTATGAAAGCTCAACAAAAGAAACTAAGTGGGTGTGCATCAACCTTGCTTGGTCATGAAGACCTAGGGCACTTGAGGAGGCCCATTGTTGGAATATACAAGCCAAGTTCTATAATGAAAATTCCCACTAGTATATGAAAGTGACAAAACAAAAGACTCTATATCCTGAAGATTATGGTGCTACTTTGAAGCACAAGTGTGGCAAAGGATAGTAGCATTGTACCTTCTCTCTTTTTCTCTCATTTTTTGGGCCTTCTCTTTTTTATGGCCTTTCTTTTCTTTTTCTTTTTTTCATATTCCTCACTTGGGACAATGCTCTAGAAAATGATGATCATCACACTTCTATTTATTTACAACTCAATGATTACAAATCGATACTAGAACAAAAGATGACTCTATATGAATGCCTCCCGTGGTGTACCGGGATATGCAATGAATCAAGAGTGACATGTATGAAAATTATGAATGGTGGCTTTGCCACAAATACTATGTCAACTACATGATCATGCTAAGCAATATGACAATGATGAATGTGTCATGATAAAAGGAATGGTGGAAAGTTGCATGGCAATATATCTCGGAATGGCTATGGAAATGCCATAATAGGTAGGTATGGTGGCTGTTTTGAGGAAGATATAAGGAGGTTTATGTGTGAAAGAGTGTATCATTTCACGGGGTTTGGATGCACCGGCGAAGTTTGCACCAACTCTCAATGTGAGAAAGGGCAATGCACGGTACGAAAGAGGCTAGCAATGATGGAAAGGTGAGAGTGCGTATAATCCATGGACTCAACATTAGTCATAAAGAACTCACATACTTATCGCAAAAATCTACAAGTCATCAAAAACCATGCACTACGTGCATGCTCCTAGGGGGATAGATTGGTAGGAAAAGACCATCGCTCGTCCCCGACTGCCACTCATAAGGAAGACAATCAAAGAACACCTCATGTTTCAAATTTGTTACATAATGTTTACCATACATGCATGCTACGGGACTTGCAAACTTCAACACAAGCACTTCTCAAATTCACAACTACTCAACTAGCACGACTTTGATATTATTACCTCCATATCTCAAAACAATCATCAAGCATCAAACTTCTCTTAGTAGTTAAAACACTCATAGGATTTTTTTACAA
This sequence comes from Triticum urartu, assembly GCF_056163025.1. Taxonomy (NCBI): domain Eukaryota; kingdom Viridiplantae; phylum Streptophyta; class Magnoliopsida; order Poales; family Poaceae; genus Triticum; species Triticum urartu. The sequence goes on along the minus strand of NC_141873.1, from coordinate 425,629,963 downwards.
ATCTTGAATACCTAGCTTATTAGGATTATTTAAGAAAATTACCATGCTATTTAATACTCTCAAAATAATCTAAGTGAAGTATGAGAGATCAATAGTCTCTATAAAACAAATCCACCACCGTGCTCTAAAAGATATAAGTGAAGTACTAGAGCAAAACTATATAACTCAAAAGTTATAAGCGAAGCACATAGCGTATTCTAACAAATTCCAAATCATGTATGGCTCTCTCAAAAGGTGTGTACAGCAAGGATGATTGTGGTAAACTAAAAAGCAAATACTCAAATCATACAAGACGCTCCAAGCAAAACACATATCATGTGGTGAATAAAAATATAGCTCCAAGTAAAGTTACCGGTAGAAGTAGACGAAAGAGGGGACGCCTTCCGGGGCATCCCCAAGCTTTGGCTTTTAGGTGTCCTTAGATTATATTTGGGGTTCCATGGGCATACCCAAGCTTAGGCTCTTGCAACTCCTTGTTCCATAATCCATCAAATCTTTACCCAAAACATGAAAACTTCACAACACAAAACTCAAAGTAGAAAATCTCGTGAGCTCCGTTAGCGAAAGAAAACAAAAGAACACTTCAAGGTACTGTAATGAACTCACTCTTTATTTATATTGGTGTTAAACCTACTGTATTCCAACTTCTCTATGGTTTATATACTATTTTACTAGCCATAGATTCATCAAAATAAGCAAACAACACACGAAAAACAGAATCTGTCAAAAACAGAATAGTCTGTAGTAATCTGTAGCTAGCGCAAGATCTGTAACCCCAAACATTCTAAAATAAATTTCTGGACGTGTGGAATTTATCTATTAATTATCTTCAAAAAGAATTAACTAAATATCACTTTCCAAATAAAAATGGCAGCAGTTCTCGTGAGCGCTAAAGTTTCTGTTTTTTTACAGCAAGATATCAAGACTTTCCCCAAGTCTTCCCAACGGTTCTATTTGGCACAAACACTAATTAAACACAAAAAACACAACCAAAACAGAGGATAGGTAAATTATTTATTAAACAGGAGCAAAAAGCAAGGAATAAAAATAAAATTGGGTTGCCTCGCAACAAGCGCTATCGTTTAACGCCCCTAGCTAGGCATAAAAAGCAAGGATAGCCCTAGGTATTGCCATCTTTGGTTTTCAACTTTTTAGCGGAATCAAGCTAAAATCCGGGAGGTTCTTTACTTTTCCCTTCATATTCTGAAATTTTTATATCTAAAGAATCCAACCGCTTATTGCAAAGAGTAATCAACATATTCATGCGGTTAATATTTCCGCTAACGTTCTTAAGAGGTTCAAGAGACTTCTGTAAAATTTTAGTAACTTCACAAACAATTTCAAAAACTTGTGTCTCTTCATGGGTAGGATGAGGCCCCTTTTGTTGAGGTAGTGTTCCCACTATACCTTCTATAATATCAAGCACAATATGGGGATCAATTTCAATAAAATTGCCTTTGGCAACGCAATCCAAGATTTGTCTATGAGACATATTTAATCCAACATAGAAATTGCGAAGCAGAATTCTTAGGTTCACTTCAAAGGTACAATTACGATAAGACTCCATTATCCTCAACCAAGCATCTTTTAAGTTTCTCCTTGTCTTTGTTTGAAGTGAAAGACTTCAAACTCAGGGGACGACGGAGTAGATAAGGGACTAGCCATAACGACAAGCAAGCAATCCAACACACAAGCAAACAAAAAGCAAGCGGGCAAAAGAGGCAAATAGATAAAGAGAGGGAGGATAGAGAGAGAGGGCGAATAAAACGGAAAGGGTGAAGTGGGAGAGAGGAAAACAAGAGGCAAATGGAAAATAATGTAATGCGGGAGATAAGGGTTGTGATGGGTACTTGGTATGTTGACTTTTGCGTAGACTCCCCGGCAACAGCGCCAGAAATGGCTCGTTGTCGGGAGTCGGATCTTGACTTGCGCGAACCTCCCCGACAATGGTGCCAGAAATTCTTCTTGCTACCTCTTGAGCACTACGTTGGATTTACCCGAATAGGAAAGGATGATGCAGCAAAGTAGCGTAAGTATTTCCCTCAGTTTTTGTGAACAAAGGTATCAATCCAGTAGGAGTTTGCGCGCGCGTCCCTAGTACCTGCACAAAACAAATAACTCCTCGCAACCAATGCGATAAGGGGTTGTCAATCCCTTCACGGTCACTTACGAGAGTGAGATCTGATAGATATGATAAGATAATATTTTTGGTATTTTGTGATAAAGATGCAAAGTAAAATAAAAGCAAAGTAAAAAAGCAAAGGAAATAACTAAGTATTGGAAGATTAATATGATGAAGATAGACCCGGGGGCCATAGGTTTCACTAGTGGCTTGTCTCAAGAGCATAAGTATTTTACGGTGGGTGAACGAATTACTGTTGAGCAATTGGCAGAATTGAGCATAGTTATGAGAATATCTAGGTATGATCATGTATATAGGCATCACATCCGAGACAAGTAGACCGACTCCTGCGTGCATCTACTACTATTACTCCACTCATCGACCGTTATCCAGCATGCATCTAGAGTATTAAGTTCATGAAAACAGAGTAACGCCTTAAGCAAGATGACATGATGTAGAGGGATAAATTCATGTAATATGATAAAAAAACCATCTTGTTATCCTCGATGGCAACAATACAATATGTGCCTTGCTGCCCCTAGTGTCACTGGGAAAGGACACCGCAAGATTGAACCCAAAGCTAAGCACTTCTCCCATTGCAAGAAAGATCAATCTAGTAGGCCAAACCAAACTGATAATTCAAAGAGACTTGCAAAGATAACCAATCATACATAAAAGAATTCAGAGAAGATCCAAATATTTTTCATAGATAATCTTGATCATAAACCCACAATTCATTGGTCTCAACAAACACACCACAAAAAGAAGATTACATCGAATAGATCTTCACAAGAGAGGGTGAGAACATTGTATTGAGATCCAAAAAGAGAGAAGAAGCCATCTAGCTAATAACTATGGACCCGAAGGTCTGAGGTAAACTACTCACACTTCATCGGAGAGGCTATGGTGTTTATGTAGAAGCCCTCCGTGATGGATGCCCCCTCCGGCGGAGCTCCGGAATAGGCCCCAAGATGGGGTCTCGTGTATACAGGAAGTTACTGCGGTGGAATTAGGGTTTTGGCTTCGTTTCTGATCGTTTGGCGGTACGTAGGTATATATAGGAGGAAGGAGTACGTCGGTGGAGCAACAGGGGGCCCACAAGGGTGGGGGCACGCCTAGGGGGGTAGGCGCCCCCTACCTCCTGGCCTCCTCCTTTGTTTCTTGACGTAGGGTCCAAGTCTCCTGGATCATGTTCGGCGAGAAAATCACGTTCCCGAAGGTTTCATTCCGTTTGGACTCCGTTTGATATTCCTTTTCTTCGAAACCCTAAAATAGGCAAAAAAAAAACAGCAATTCTGGGTTGGGCCACCGGTTAATAGGTTAGTCCTAAAAATAATATAAAAGTGGAAAATGAAGCCCAATAATGTCCAAAACAGTAGATAATATAGCATAGAGCAGTCAAAAATTATAGATACGTTGGAGACGTATCAGGCAGGTTTGGGTATATGCTTCTCACAAACAGGAGCTTCTCACAACAAGCATGATGGTTTTCGATAGGGAATGTCCCACCTTTGGGGACGAAATGATATCTGTTGCCTCTTATTGCTTTCAAGTTTTTTTCTCGTGTCAACATAGAACAACAGGAGTGTTGTGTGAATTTTTGTGATTTTTCGGGGTTCGTTTGGACATTTTTATGAATTAGCTGAGTTTTCAATGCATTTATGTGCATAATTCAAATTTGAACTACATGCGCATGCTCCAATGTATATAAATTCGTTGAAAAATCAAATCTGTGTCCTTGGGTGCATGATTATGTCCCATGCAAGAAATGGGAATGAATTTCAAACACCGGGACACCGTTGATTGCCGGCAAAACAATGAGAAGCCTGGTTTTTAAATTCTAGTAAATCCAAAACTCGTCTGAAATTCATGAAACTTGGCATGCTATCATGGAGCGGCATCAACATGCTGTGATACAAATTTTGTCCCATTTGGGGCAGGTTTGGGTATATGCTTCTCACAAACCGGAGCTTCTCACAACAAGCATGATGGTTTTCGGTAGGGAACGTCCCACCTTTGGGGACGAAACGATATCCACTGCCTCTTATTGCTTTCAAGTTTTTTTCTCGTGTCAACATAGAACAACAGGAGTGTTGTGCAAATTTTTGTGATTTTTCGGGGTTCGTTTGGACAGTTTTATGCATTAACTGAGTTTTCAACGCATTTATGTGCACAATTCAAATTTGAACTACATGCGCATGCTCCAGTGCATATAAATTCATTGAAAAACAAATTTGTGTCCTCGGGTGCATGCTTAGGTCCGATGCAAGAAATGGGAATGAATTTCAAACACCAGGGCACCGTTGATTGCCAGCAAAACAGTGAGATGTCTTGTTTTTAAATTCTATAAATCCAAAACTCGTCTGAAATTCATGAAACTTGGCATGCTATCATGGAGCGGCATCAACATGTCGTGGTACAAATTTTGTCCCATTTGGGGCAGTTTTGGGTATATGCTTCTCAAAAACTGGAGCTTCTCCCAACAAGCATGATGGTTTTCAGTAGGGAACGTCCCACCTTTGCGGACGAAACGATATCCATTGCCTCTTATTTCTTTCAGGTTTTTTTCTCGTGTCAACATAGAACAACAGGAATGTTGTGTGAATTTTTGCGATTTTTCAGGGTTCGTTTGGAAATTTTTATGCATTAACTGAGTTTTCAATGCATTTATGTGCATAATTCAAATTTGAACTACATGCGCATGCTCCAGTGCATATAAATTCGTTGAAAAATAAAATCTTTTTCCTTGGTTGCATGCTTAGGTCCCATGAAAGAAATGGGAATGAATTTCAAACACCAGGGCACCGTTGATTGCCGGCAAAACATTGAGATGCCTGGTTTTTAAATTCTAGTAAATCAAAAACTCGTCTGAAATTCATGAAACTTGGCATGCTATCATGGAAGGGCACCCGACATGCTGTGGTATTTTCCGTGTCCATTTTGAGAGAAGGTGCACTCGAATAATGACAGCCAACAAAGGCATTTTGAAAAAATAACTGCCACTTTAATATCTCAAACGTTTGTATAATTCAAACCATGTGCGTTTGGTTAACCATTCACGTGACGCCATGTGTCTTGGTTTTAATGGCTATAGGAGGTGCCCTGTGGATAGCTGCTTGACTGAACGGGAGGCGTGTGACCGCAGTCCGGTGTGCAGGCTCACCGGGAAGTGTACAAGCTGTTCAATGCGGGATCTGTGCATCTCTTCAACGCAAACGGTTCAAATTACGGGTATGCAAATTAAAGCCAGAGTTTGGCGCTAAGCCAAGAGACACTGTGATTTGTCAGAATATGCAACTAAAAATCAATATCACCATCTATTTTTTGCAACTAAAATTCAGTAATTAAGCATATATTTCATTCATACTAGAGATTAAGTAGTCGTTCTCACCGAGAAGCGAGACAGCCTTGGACTGCCGCCCGCCTCGCTCCCACTGGTCTATATTAATGGCGCCGCCGAGCGGCCGCACCCCCCATCCTCACCACAACACAAGTCCACAAAGCTGTCAGTGTACGAGGATGCCGCCGAAGCGCCCCATCGGAGGGAGTGGCGACGCCGGGGCTGCTAAAGCACCGGAGCATGGCATGAATATGGAGAAAGAGGTTCCCGTCCCCGCCGACGAGGTGGAAAACGAGGCTGCCAACAAGCGGAAGCGGGTCGAGAAAGAACCGCAAGTGACTCCAGCAGGCCTAGACTTCATCAACAACCTCCCCGATGATATGTTGATAGTCATCATATCCCTCCTCCCAATCAGAAATCGGGCGAGGACAACCGTCGTTTCCTGGTGGTGGTGCACCCTATGGCTCCGCACCCCTGTTGACCTCCTCCACGCCCACAAGCTCTGCCATGGCTATCGCCAAAGCTTGGATGCGTTCTCCCATATCCTCGGCAGTCACCATGACCCAATCAAAGGCCTTATCGCGGGCAAGTTCCGTTCCAATGGCAAGGAGCGAGCCAAGCTTGACAAGTGGTTCCGATCCTGCGCCATAGATCAGCTTGAGAAGCTAAGTTATAATGATGGGCATATGAGCTTGCTGCCAACGTCCGCGCTCTGCTTCGTGCCCACGCTGCGCCTCACCAAGTTCATGAACTACCATCCCCCCTTAATGACGCGCCCACTCTTTTTCTACCACGACTGAAGCACCTCGAGCTCATCGCCGTCTACATCCCAAAGGATGACATGGAGCGCCTACTCCGTGGTTGTACTGCACTCGAGTTCCTTCATCTTCAGGCGATGAATTGGTCGAGTACCTTGCACATCACCTCCAGGACTCTCCGCACTATTTATGTGTGTTGCTGGTGTTGCAACGAGAGATCACAAAAGGTGGACCACAATATGGTCATCCAGGACACCCTTCACTTGAGAGATTACTTGTAGTTGATCAAAAAGGTCCAACAAGAATCAATGTCATTTATGCGCCAAAATTGAAAGTGGTGGGCTACTCGTCTGTCAAATACTACAACTTTCAGTACAACAGTCGCCTTATATACCTCTCCTTCTTGATATCAATGTTATAACTCGTTTTGAAGATGTATGTTGATCTGTCATCCAGCGAAGCTTCACCCAGACTCTGGGCACAATGAAGGTCTTGGCACTAGAATCTGTCGTCCCCAACCTGGACCAAGTTTTCAGTTGCCTGAGATGCTTTTCGTGCCTGAAGAAGTTGTATATAGAGGTAATGTTCCTTTCCTGTTAAATGTTAACCATAAGGGAGTTCAATTTTTTGCACATTTTCCCAAGTTTACAATGACTATGTACTACGATTTCTGAAGGAATTTTGGAGGATTTTAGGACATACACCCCACCCCATATTGGTTGCTTCATTCATATGGTTACAATCGTCCATAAGCATTTCTCCTTTGGATTCATCTGTACTAGTTTTCTTAGGGAATTTTTCATCCAATCCCACCTCTTGTGAAGAAGGCTACATGTTTCTAGATTGTAATCAAATTAATGCCCATGTTAATCATGACAGATCGAAGATGGCACGTTGGTGCATTTGACAAATCCTGCAAACCAGATGGGCATGTAGCACTGTTCAAAACTGAATGTAGGCAGTAACACGTGCTCTTTTTTTGCAGTGCATATTAGGCCTGGTGGAAGATGTTGATAACGACAATCACATCGAATGCCTGGATCTACATCTCTCAAATATTACTTTGAACTCCTACCGAGGGGCCCCACCGGAGATTACACTCGCCATGTTCTTTCTTGCCAGAGCAAAGGTGCTGAGGGTACTGAGGTTGAACACGCATTTAATTATGAAAGATCAATGGTATGATTATCAGAGGCGGCTGGTACTGCGGAATGGAAGTGCAACCAAAAAATGCCAAACTTCGTATTGGAAGAGCATATGGCAAAGCAATTGGAAGTTATTGTGTCAAACCCATACATGACTTGTCAGCGGCTGATCCCTTTTCAGAAATGATGCAGCTTGCAATGTTTGAATTTGGGCGTTGTAATCTTTGAACTTGAACCTTGCAATATTTATGGTATTTTTATATTGAACCATTTCTATTATCTTGTCTCAACGCAAACTGTTCATCCGGGTGAACCGCATGTCGTACATCGCACACACCTTGATCTGGCTGACCGTTTCTTTTGTGTTGCCTAATCACAAACAGTTCATCCGAGTGAACCATATGCTGTATATCGCACACGACTTCATCAGGCTGCACGTTTCTTTTGTTCCGCCTCATTGCAAACGGTTCATCCGAGTGAACTGTATGTTGTACATCACACACACCTTGATCTGGCTGACCATTTCTTTTGTGTTGCCTAATCACAAACAGTTCTTCCAAGTGAACCGTATGTTGTACATCGCACACGCCTTCATCAGGCTGCCCATTTCTTTTGTTCCGCCTCATAGAAAATTGTTCATTGGACTGAACCATATGCCCTGGATCGCACACACAACTATAATCTGACCGTGTTTGATGCATCCTCCATTGCAAACGTTTTGCACCTTTTTTGATGGTTTTTTACATCCCCATTTGTGATTAATGCATCGCACACAGTTTCATGAAAGGGTCTCTGATCGTAGTGTCGCGTTAGCAGCATCCTGCAATAGTGTCAAGTCCTCTACAATCGGATATTAACAAATTCCCATCTGGCACATAACCGCAGGCATGGCTCCTGAAAGTTTAAACCATGCAGGGGTGTCCCAAATTAGCCCATCACAAGCTCATGATCCGCGAAGACAATCCTCCATCTCGGGACCCTCCAATCAGATACGGAATCCCGGCGCACAAGACATTTCGACAATGGTAAAACTAATCCAGCAAGACCTCCCGGCGTGCCGACACCCTGATAGCCGCGCGTATATCGTCTCAGGCCACGACCGGATAAGCCAAGCGTACAGGATCCAACAACCCCAAGTTGCCTAGGGGCGGTCCTGCGCGGTGCTCTAGTTTGGGCCAACATCCCCCCTCCTATGTAGAAAGAATTCGTGGGTTCATGATGCCCTATGCCAATTAATTATTTAGTTCAAGTATTATTACGGAAAATGTTAAAACCTATGTTGGGCCTTGCTGGAAGAGTTTTATTCAAAGCGAACTGTCAAGAGGGGCCCATAAACCCTCACCATGTTAGGGACGCAAAATCAAGGAACATAACACCGGTATGAAAGAAACTAAGGCGACAAGAGTGGAACAAAACACCAGGCATAAGGCCGAGCCTTCCACCCTTTACCAAGTATATATATGTGCATTAATTAAAATAAGAGATATTGTGATATCCCAAAATATCCATGTCCCAACATGGAACAACCTACAACTGCACCTGCAACTAGCAACTCTATAAGAGGGGCTGAGCAAAGTGGTAACATAGCCAAAGAATGGTTTGCTAGGAAGGGTGAAAAGGTTAGAGGCTAATCATGGCAATTTGGGAGGCTTGATAAACAGTGGTAGGTAGCGCGACACATCGATAGCATCGAGATAACTAGCATAGCAAAGACAGTAGTGAGATCCAAGGTGATGGTCATCTTGCCTGAAATCCGGCTAGGAAGAAGAACGAGTCCATGAAGAATACGATCCCACGTAGTCGAACAAATCCTCACAATCGCAACGAAACAGGAACTATCGAGAAGGAGCACAACTAGAAAGAAGCAAGCAATATGGTAAACACACAACACATAAACATGACATGATGTTCAACCAAGTATGATGTGTGGCAAGGCTATATGATACTACTCATGGAAAGAGATGATGCATACAAGAACAACACATCAAAGCGAGTTTAAATGAGGCCGAAAACAACATATAACAATTCCGGTAAGTCCTCATATGTAAATTTCGAAATTGTTACTGATCTGAACAAAACCTTATGTTAGAGTTGTTAAACATCAAGTTAAAGTGCACCAAGATGATCTACACGGTTTTCTAGTCAAGTTACATGTAAAGTTCATTTAATTCGGAACTACGGCCTAGAAGATATGAGCAAAACAAGTTAAACATGGCATTGATTGCAAAATGCAAGCAAAACAACATCAGAAACACTCCAAAATAAGGATGCAACAAGGCAACATGAAACTACATTCAAAACTAAGCAAGTTTCATATAGAGCATGCTCCAAACGGAGCCACGGTTCAACACATACACTCAATTCAAGTTGCAAACACAATCTGCCCAAAACAGCAACTAAGCACTTTGCAATCAAGGAAACAACACGCTACAGAAAACATATGGACACAAACTTGATATGCACTCAAAGTAGAGATTACATGCTCCAAATAACATTAAGGTTCAAGTTCATAGGCATCAGGATTAATCCAAGATGATTAATGCGAAAAGCAACTTGATAACACAGATTATGACTTAGTGAAAAACAGACTATATGCATGAGGAGAAATAACATGTTGACATGTTGGAGGCATCAAACAATGATGCTACAGTGCAAGAACATAATAAGCAAAAGCATGGCCTGCTAGTGCAGGTTGAACATGGCAAGACATGATTACTAAGCATCTCCATAAGAGCCCTAGATTAATGGCAATCAACAAGACAAGATGCAACAGGATATAATATGATTCTCAAACTAGAGAAATATAGGAATGCAAAACAATAACATTATGATGCTGACTTTGGAGGCACATAACAGCAAGCATAGCAACTTAAGTAGTCATGCAAAATACATGGGCATGTAGTAGACATGATATACTTTAACTTAGTCGATGGGCACAAGTTCATATGAAGAATGGAGTAATTACTATGATTCATGCAAAAAGGAACATGTTGTTAACAGGATAACAGATTTAGCATGATGGCAACTTGAGAGCAAGAAAGAGACAAACTACAGCAAGTTATATGGCAACCAAGGGCATGGCATCAAATTAAACATAACAAAGAGCAAAAAACACTAAGGCATCATAAACATATGACTCATGGACTAGTGGGAACCATCAAGACAAGTTTGAATGTTATAACAGTTTCGACACATGTAAGACAGCAACTTCAACATAGCATATTTGCAAGCTTGAAACAGAGGCCATATGAAATCTAAAATTATCAAACTTGCCATGTGGACAAAGTACTCATAGCATACTTCAAATCATGTAATTGGAGCACCTCCAAAAGAGGCATTGTTTAATTAATAACAAGCTGACAACATAGCATCATGAAGTTAACAGAAAACTGGAACATCAATTAGGCACGTTCATGGTAATGAAACCATATGCTAGAGGACATATATGAGGCATCAAATGGCATGGCATGGTACAACATAACATGAACATCAAAACATGTCAACTAGGAATCTCTAGATTATGCATGGAATATATGGTAGCATCAAACTAACATGGCATCGCAATGTAACAGTTACAGACTTAGAAAAAAATCACCAAGTCTCAGAAATCAACAACATCAAGTAGCACACTTCACAAGCTTGTGTTAGTCACCACAAGGCACATAAAAATACATGGATTGCCCCTCTATAAAGATGGCATGAAGATGATCCTAAACCATGTTGACATGATGCTCAAAAGATGAACAAACAAAATACTATGAAAAAGACAAATCAGCAATTTAAAACAATTTTTAGCAGTTAATAGCACATGGCACTCTTGCAACAATGATTAAGGCATCAAGATTAACATTAACATGCATGCAAATGACACTAGCATATAGAGCATTCATAGATGAACAATTTGACATAACATGCACGCAAAAACGAAGCAATTTGCGTGAAGTTATGACATGATGAACATGCACACGTGATGTTGGAATCTGGGACTTAGCAGAAATTATACCCTCCGAAAAAGTCAATGTGGGACGAGGAGAAGCGGGACGGAGGGATCCGGGCGCGGAGGCGACGTTTGGTTCGACGAAACGGTGGATCTGGTCCACCTCTAGATCCAGCGGCGGAGGAGGATGCCGGCGAGGCTCTCCGACGAGGGGCAAGGTCGGCGCGGGCGAGCTCCGGGGAGGACAGCGGTGGCGTGGCAAGGCTCCGGCAGCGAGGCGTGGTGATGGCGCACGGTGGCAGCGACTGCGGCACGGGCTCGCGGTGCGGGCGGCGAGCTGCGGGGCGTCGGCAGCGCGAGCTAGCGGCGGCGCGGGCGGCTCGGGCGCCAGCGCAAGGCGCAACCCGATTCGGCCCGGGTGCGGGTCGGTGATGGGCCCCACGGGCCCGCGCGATGGAGACGGCGGCGGGGTGACACGGCGCCTTCCGATTCATTGAGGGTGGCGGTGCTGGACACGTCCGACGCGGATGGACGTGTCCGGTGGCGTGGAGGGAAGATGGAGGCTAGGGTTTGGACTACGAATTCAGATGGGGAGGACCTATATATAGGTAGAGGGAGCTAGGACAGGCCAAATGAGGTGCGGTTTTCGCCCACACGATCGTGATCCAATGACAGAGAGCATGGAGGGGTTTTAGATGGGCTAGTGGGCTGTTATGAAGGGGTGCTGGGCTGCAAAGAGAAGGAGGGGTTTCGGTTAATGCGGTTAACCGTTGGGGCATCAAACGACCTCCAAATGGAACGAAATTTGACAGGCGGTCTACTGGTGATATACCAAGGCCACTCGGCAAATCTTGGCCCATGCAGACAACGTCTTTCTCCCGCTCACGAAATGAGAACTCGAAGGTGCAATGGGGGCATGTGAGTGTGTGGGATGTTGAAACGGACAATGGAGAAAGTGACCGGATGCAAGTTTTGAAAAATATGATGATGCAATGCACATGATGACATGGAAAAATGCAACACACAAGCAAATGTCATGGCAACAATGACGAATAACTGGAAGACACCTGGCACATCAGACTCGGAGCATTACAGAGAGATACATAAAATCATGCGAGAGATACTTTCCTTTTCTCTAGAGGGCTAAAAATGAAATTATGAGGAATTATAAGAAATGCAACCGAGGCAGTACTCACCAACTGTTAGGTAGTTGAAAGAACACCAGAAGTAAAATTTACATCCAGGTCCATAGACCACTTAGCGACGACTACAAGCACTGGAGCTAGCCAAAAGGCGCGCCGTTGTCATCACCCATCCTTCGTCGGAGAAGGGCAAACATTATTGTGGTAGATATCCAGGAACAAAAATACGCTATAGCTTGTTAGTTTCCAGCTGAATATGTTTGATGGACCATTGGTATGCGCTTATTTTGTGTGCAAGAACAATGAATCTATTTGGTCCCAATAGTCAATAAGCCATAATGTGTTTTCCAGCTGTCCTAACTCTTCGTATCAAATATGATTGTTTGCTACAGAATTATTCAAGTCCATACATCAAGCTCTGTAGAAGGTATGGTTAACTTTAAAAGATTTGACACTATCTGGTGTGTAGTTCCAGATTTAGATGAAAAAACATTCTGGTTGAAATCATAGTATTAATTATACTTCGGTGGTAGATTTAATTTTAATTTTGCCCAAAAATCGTCCCAATACGGTGAGTGTAATGCACGTGTATGTGAGCATCTGTGTTAAAAAAAGGCCATGATACGGGTTTAAGTACAAAGAGTAGGAAAATAAAAAAGTTGGATTTAAATTATTCCAGCTAGAAAAACAATTCATAATGCTCCCAAGTGAATCTTTATTTCCAAACATTATTCTTGGTCATTTTCCTGCTACAATTATCTGATGCATTCGCAATGACCATCACGGCAGGTCCCACCTCCGTAACCATCACTGTTGCAGATATCATTACAAAATGAAGGATCCGTACATTGAGTGTAGGGTTCACGGTGCCCCTCGACGCCAATGTTAGCTTCCTTGCCTACAACAATAAAAAATAAAAGGTGCCCTCAGAACCTTTTATTGTTCGTATTTAAACTAGGATTATGTGAAATCAATGTACTATGCAAATAGTAGGACAGTAGCGGAGTGCTAATACAAACACAGGAAGAACAGCTACTGGCTGGTATATAATTATTATGTAGTATGGAAACCATACGTACCACAACAGAATTGTAATGGTGATCATAAAATCACAAGGAAAACACCTCTTTCATTCCATGCCATTGTTAAATAACACTAGGTTTAAAGTACTATGAGGCATGATAACTTTCAAATAAGGGGACGAGCGTGACGCACAAGTTTGCACTACGAGGAAAAATAGTTTTATAACTTTTTTTGCGAGTATGAGGAAAAAGATACTTGCCTATCTTAACTAAACACCTCACTCTATTAGGCACGGCTAAAACACTGTTCTCTTGCAAAAATACTTGCATATATTAACTTGAACGATCAAACTTCATAAGAGACACTCATATCATTGGCAACAGAGAATGATGCAATAGGATCAATTTTATATCTAGCTCCAGGAAACCACAAATTCATATATACTATAGTTGATAAGCTCTGGTAAATACAAATGTACCTATCTTCCTCCCCGATGCTTCACTCGATAATAAAGTGGTTGAAACCATCAAAAGTACCATCAAGCACAGAACACCAGTGTTGATCCAGATTAGAGCCGTAACGAAATTGATTAGTGTTCTTTTATACTATGTCCTTTTGATTATAGACTTGTACTACTTTGCTGGTTCCTTCTGTTGTTTATATAGAGGCATGGCCGATTCTTGGAGTATCAATGTTTCCCATTTTATTCATTCCTGCTTTGGCGTGTTTCCTTTTTACAATTCATCGTAATTAATAAGGATCCTTAGCAGATTCTTTGGCTGCTGCTCCATCCTTGATTTTTTTTAAACAGATGGCAGTATGTAATGCTGGAAAGGGAGACACTATTGCCTTATGGTCTGACAAATGGGCTAATGATACCTAGAGAACACTATACCTCACCTTCACTCTTATGCTAAGAACAAGCATATTACTCTTGCTCAAGCAACAAATTTGGATGTTGATAGTTTCTATGATATGTTCTATCTCCCTATGTCTTCTATAGCTGTCCAGCAGAGTAATGTTGTAAGAGAGTTGATTAACAACAGAACTGGAATTCAATCTGCTGACATATGGCAGTTCTATTGGGGTGGCACAAAGTATTCAAATAAAAGGATTTATCTGGAATATATTGGTAATCCACCCGATGCTCCCAAGCCTTTTCATTGGACCTGGAAATCTTGCTCCCTCCCTAAACAAAAATTATTCTTCTGGTCGCTGCTACAAGACATGCTCAATACCAGGGATCTCCTTATGAGGAAGAGTTTCCATATTGAAAGCAGCAGATGTGTCGTATGTAATGATGAGCCCAATGATAATTTCACCCACTTATTTTTCAGCTATGATTTTAGCCACAATTTCTGGTTATCTATTGGATTTCAATGGAACACTAACCTAAATATGATGGAGATGCTTGTGGAAGGGAAGAAGCATAACAACATTTGTTGCTTTAATGAATGCCTAATTGCAGGTTGCTGAAGCATTTGGAAGCACAGAAATGGCATCATATTTGACCATCAGGCCAGAAATATCAATCTATGTATTGCTAGTTTCAAGGAGCACTGTGACATGGTCATCAAAAAAGCTAAGCCTACTTTGAAAGAAGGAATGCAATCCTGGCTAGACTATTTGTGAATCATCCTTGTTTATAACTCTTTGTTAATCCTTGTAACTGTCCGTCATATTAATAGAAAATGGGTTACAGTGGGGGCCTTCCCCACTGTGTGTTGCTCAAAAAAATAAGGATCCTCGGATGATACGCAAATCATGGAATATCCTGTAGGTATCGATTGACGGACTACAAATATATCCATAAGGAGTTTATTAGTATTCCATATACACAATTAGGGCATTTATTGCCTCCTAAAAATAACCATATGAAATTAATTAGTTTTTCATAATAACATTGTGACATTTTATTGGCTCCAAAAATTATTTACAGGCAGAATTAATTAGTAATACTCCGTACCAAGATTATGGCATTTATTCCCTCCAAAATTACAAGAGAAAATAATTAGTAGTATTCCGTAACAAGATACATAGTGTATACGAAAATGTGTCATCTTGATAGTTTGGTATTAGTTTATGTATTTGGCACTTATGATTTCTGAACAAGACACAGTGTGTTACACGTACGGTCTCGCTAGTGCATAGTCACCTGATATTTGACTGAATTTGTTATTTTGATTTTTTTAGTCAACTATGCAGGTTTCATTTGGGGCGGTGGCACGCTTTTTTCCCGCTTGCGGGGGGGGGGGGCGCATTTCATTACTCAAGCTATAACAGTTTTACAATCATCGGTAATCATAATGCTAATCTCCTGGGGAGCGAGCATGTTTATGCCAAGAAGTTGTGTGCTACTGTCCGCGACCAACTGCCGCCATTACATGCCCAGCTTTATTCTGCCCATGATTAATAATCTTATGGATTTCAGTGTTGCGTTCGTTGAGCAGATGCACTATCTCTGCATCTTGGTGCATATTTTGGATCGATCACCCTGCCCAACTTTTCCAAAGGTGATGATCTTGGCACAATCCGTCCCAACCTGAAACAGGGCTTGAGACCAATGCATAGTTAGATGGAGACCTATCCCTTGGTGACTGAGGCAACCTCAATTACTTCAAAACCACTTCTTAAAAATGACGATAGTATCTCGGAGCAAGCTTTCACTCCATTTTCTCTCAAGAGCGATTGGACAGGGCGCTGCGGCCCATTATTCACAAGTACCATGTACACTCAGATCACCGGCCAATTGTCCTTCACTGGAAATTGCCCGTGCATTGCAACAGACGATAGTGTATTATTTAAATACCAAAAACTGGGACACATATGCAATTTCAAAAATCAAAACACATATATGTAATTTTTTGAAGGAACATTTACACATGCATATAGTTATGTTATACTAGGACAATGCCCACGCGCTGCTACCGTAGATCTCAAAAAAATGCCTCAAGCACGTTATAGCAAGCGCTGAAGTTTCACTTCCCACATCCCACCTATTTATCAACCATTATGATTCCCAATCAGACTTAATCTTTTAAGAGCAAATGGGAAGGTCAAATTTAAGCACCTAACGATGAGAAGAGAATGATATGGTGCAATATGACCAAAATATATCTGCTATTAAAGATCCACATGCATATTGCATTGTCGACTTCTCTTGTACCATTTTCTTCTTCACCAACAATACTTGCATCTCCGCTTTCACTACTGGGAAAAGTCATATATGTTTTTTGAGCAAAAACAGTAGGGTAAACCCTACTAACGGTGTCCTGGACTAGGGGGTACTCAACATGTCATCTTCCGATCTGATAGATTGGGCCGAGAACCCCCATGGCCATATACTCGTGGGCCAGTTCGGACAGCTGCCGCATACAAGGAAGATTCCACAAGACTTGGCGATCAAGACAAGGACTTCTCCCCACCGGCGTATTCGGCTAGGACTCTTGTTAACCTAGGCCTTTGGTGTATTATATAAATCAGGGCCAGGCTAGTCGATAGAAAGAAGATACATATAATCATACCATAGGCTACCTTCTAGGGTTTAGCCTCTCTGATCTCGTGGTAGATCTACTCTTGTACTACCCATATCATCAATATTAATCAAGCAGGACGTAGGGTTTTACCTCCATCAAGAGGGCCCGAACCTGGGTAAAACTTCGTGTCCCTTGCCTCTTGTTACCATCCGGCCTAGACGCATAGTTCGGGACCCCCTACCCGAGATCCGCCGGTTTTGACACCGACATTGGTGTTTTCATTGAGAGTTCCTCTGTGTAATCGACAAAAGGATCGATGGCTCGCCTGCAGATCAAGTGCGACTTCGGCATCTTCGTCACCAGCTCGACTGGTCACCTTGGTTCGACCAAGAATTGCGCCCCGTGTTCGGATCACCATGTTCGGGCGAGGGCCTTCATCAAACATCAACTCCGATCTCTATCAAGACCACGGAGGAATCATCTATGGAGCTCGGGGGCTCAACGTCAACATTGCCCTCAAGCGATCGTGCTGTTTTTTTGGACAGCGAACTCGTATCCGCCGTCACCACCTCCTCGAGTATCGCTTTGACGATCGCTTTGGTGTAATTGTGCGGAATTGAGTCTATAACAACCCTGGAAAATTTCGTCGAGTTCCGATATAGGAATCTCTGGTAATCCACGATATACCGGAGCCCTGTCGAATCTGGACGGGAATTTGGATGAGTTTAGGGCGTGGTGTCCAGCTTCTAGCTCGGACGTCCTTTGGTAGATCCAACCGTTGATCGGCTGATAAATTCCTATATCTACCACCTCTCAAAATTTCAGCTCGATCCGACCGTCCAAACTCCAGGAACCTTCCGATTAGTGCATCACTTTTCGGATCTGTTTTCTGCGCGAAAACGAATCTGTCCTGAGTTCATCTTTTTTATGAACGGGATTTCGGACATCCCTTTTGAAGGAAGTTTTGTATGGGGTATTGTGTTTTGTTCCCGAACACATCCCACTAACTTTAAGATCTTTTGAACATGATCTTCAACATCATGCTGGTGTCAAACCAGTCCGGCAATATTACTCTATGGCTGCCGATCTACGCTAGACACGGTGTCACTTTGTTGAGCCGAGCTCAACTTCTTCAGATCATCATGTCGGCAAGCCGAACAAAAGTCCGGCATCGCGAAGGATAAATCATCACCAACATCGCCGCCCCATGGATTACACGGAGCGGGCATACCGGCATCGCCGCACGGTCGCGTCATCAAGCCGGCATCGACCACGTCACGACCTGCATCGACAGGGCCGCACTATTGCTTCTTCAAGCTGGTGTCCCTCACGCCGACCTACTTCGACTCATCATCTGACATCGAGGCTTCGACATCTCGGCTGGACCGGGGGCTTCATCATCTCTTCATCAACCTACTCCGGACACTTCGGCGTCTCTAGCCGACCAGCTCCGTCACGTTAGCTGGACCGAGGGCTTTGCCTCGGCGAGCCAACCTTTGCCAGCATTGCCATACCGTCGCTTTATCGCCCATCAGGCAATGGGTGTGTGGATCGAGTCCCAATTGTGGGAATCACCTTTCTTCAGATGGCTACAACAAATAAACCAGGTGCTATTAATCCTAGTATTTTTTTACTTGTTTGGGTTTATTTTTCCCAAGGAATTATTACTCTGGTTTGTCCATCATCTGTACACAGGTCTGTCAAATGGTGGCCGCATTAACGACAGTCGCATGGTGGTTCCGTCAGTTTCCGTACCTAGTTTGACGAACGCCGCATTCGGAGCTCGGACCGACCTGCGAATTCAGGCTTTGCCACGCCTTTACCGCATCACGCCGATGCCCTGCATCAACATTGACTTCGGCGCCAAACCATATTTATTTTATTACTCACTTTGCATAAATTATTTATTATGCAACGTTTTTTTAATTATCATTATTACTATTATCTCCGGTTTGCACTATTTTTTGTGCACAGGAAAATGATTAGGGGACTTCGGTGTCACTCTGCTAGTCTGCATTGACCGTGCTATGTCACCACTTCGGCGTGTCGAGCTCTCCGCTCTGCCACCCCGGGACCAGCTTGGGGGATGGAACCTTGCCCCGCATCAAGCTCGGACCGCGTCATCAATACCGAACACATTAACCAGCTAAGTCGCTTTCATGCTCAAAGCTTTAATTTCTAACTTGTGTTCGGTTCGACCAAGTGTTATACTTTTTTGGAAAAAAGTTGCTTGTAAAAAATTTCCTTGTCCAAACTTTGTTTGTGACGCATAAATTCAAATACCCAATTCATTTGGGGGCTTCCTTCATGAAGCTTTTCCTGTTGCATATGATTATACTTGTACGGCTTCGTTCCTTGTTCGTGTACTACGCCACAATATGCACCATATTGACTTAAGCGATTTGCAAGCTGGGTTGCCTCGCTCCTGTGTTTACCCCTACGTTCCCGATTGTTTGGCTAGGGAGTAAAGGGAGCACCTCTGCGATTGTCACGATCGGGTCGCCCGAGCCGGACCTCAGACTGGGTGAAGCCGAAAGCTAGCGCTCTTATAGTTTTCAATGATGGTCGGCACACAACGGAACTCATGAGTACAAAAAATCTATTGCACAAGTCTCATAATAACAATGAGCATCGAAGAAAGGTATCGGTGGGGGTACTATTTTCTTCGAAGATGCTTCTTACTCTTTGCAGTAATATAGCATAAGTTCCCTGAGCGCGCTTTGTCTGTTACAGCCTTATGGCCTGATTGCCTGGTTATTGGAAACACCGTGGATATTCTCGATCGATGGAGTACATAACACTTTTCGGTCCTTGACTGAATAGGGAGAAGCCGACGGTCGGTTAAGACGCGTTTAAAGTTCGGTTGAACATAGATATGATATAAGTACTTCGGTACATGCAATCATTCTTCTACCCAAGTCACATGGGGGCTCTTAAGTTTATTTGAGCCGTTTTATCATAAGTGTTCTTCTTCTTAGTCGTTCCAAAGTTTTATTATTATCTATCACTCCTTTTTTCGACACGAGTGTGCGGTCACTAGCCGGGGAGCCTAATTTCTCTCTCAAAGCCGCTAGAGTTTAGTTTGCTAAACTGTCCTAATGAGAAGTACTCCGCCCTCGGGATAGGAGGTTGAAGTCGTAGGCTGGCCCGCTCGAAATCTTGAGATAGGATGTATCATGTTAAAGCACGACGGAAGCACTTCCTTTTTCTAAGACCAATTTTCGGATTGGCACTGAACACTTGATCTTGTTCGAACATCATGCTTTTACTGACGTTTCTTGGTTTTCCAAGATTTTTGGCACTTATAAACTATTTGTGCTTTTCCAACATTAGTCTCGCAGTGCAACGCCGGACACCTTTAGGGATTCGGCAAAAACATTCTCAGATATTGCTATATATGCATCGGTTTCAAATTGTGTCTTTGGTCCATAGTTGGATTGCCCGGCTCCTGCACTTGCTTCCTACGTTCCGCTTTGTTCGGCTAGGTGTGCAAAGCGAGAACCACTGCGATTGTGCTTCCAGCTCGCATGGTCAAGCACCTTAGTGGAGAAAGCCGAAAACTGACTGTCACAATAAGCGTAAACTGGTCAGCGATCCGATGACTATGTTAAATGACGGGCCGTTCATAACATTGGCCGAAGTGTTTACGGCTTGACCCTGACTGTCGTCGAAAACTACCGGGGGCTATTAACTGGCCTCCCAAACTAAATCCTCGACATTTTGCTCTTACATTAGAGCTGAGGTTTAATGATCATGCTTAGCATGAAAACCCAAAGAAAGGAACCGATAGCGGGACTATTTTCTTTGGAAGACATTTCTTCTGTTAAACAGTAATATAACTCTCTGCGTACCTTTGTTTATAAAACCGTATGGCCAGATTGCCTTGTTTGTTGTAAATCTTTGCCCTCATAAAGGCTTTATAAAGTAGGACAAACACTCCTCGGCTACTGGCCGAGGAGGTGGAAGCCGATGGTCGGTCAACAAAGTTTTGTACAATGCGGATCCGAGCATTAATGACGTAAAGTACTTAGATACATAGAGTCATTACACATAATTTGTGATTTTACTATGGATATTGATCCTTAATTCGGCCACCCGTGCCCGCATTAAGGCTCGGGGGCTACTGGGCTTCGGGCTTATTATTTACAAATATTAAAGGGGCACATTGATCCCCTCATCTGGTGTTGCCACCCCACCAGTGTCTCGGGGGCTACTGCATTGCTTGTCCAATGCAGAAAATTTTATGTGCAATATAGTTTCCGAGGAGATTTTGATCCTCAGGTTGGTCGGCCGCACCCAACCTGAGTCTCGAGGACTGAGCACGCTGCTTTTTGTGTCCCGGAGTATTCTGCCGAGCTAGGACTTGATCCTCAGACCGATTTTGCAAATCAACCTGAGTCTCAGCGGCTACTGGGATCAGCGGTCTTATGTCATCCTTCATGTGCATCTCGGGTTTTAGACCGATACCCACCTTGAGGGCTACTTGCTATATATCTCAGCAGAGAATAAATTGCTCCAATAAAAAATATTCACAAAAATCAGCCCACATTCGGGGTGGTGCACCACCTCGGAAGCAGCCCGGCATAAAGCTCGGGCGTTAGTGGCTGGCTCCATAGTGGGCATTTCCGGCATTAAGCTCGGCTAAACTCCTTCAAACTTCTTTGAACCAAGGTGATTTACGACACCTCGGATATAGTCCGGCGCTGGAGCTCGGATACAGTCCTGCGTTGGAGCTCGGGTATGTTGGAAATATGCCCTAGAGGCAATAATAAATTAGTTATTATTATATTTCCTTGTTCATGATAATCGTTTATTATCCATGCTAGAATTGTATTGATAGGAAACTCAGATACATGTGTGGATACATAGACAACACCATGTCCCTAGTAAGCCTCTAGTTGACTAGCTCGTTGATCAATAGATGGTTACGGTTTCCTGACCATGGACATTGGATGTCATTGATAACGGGATCACATCATTAGGAGAATGATCTGATGGACAAAGACCCAATCCTAAGCCTAGCACAAGATCATGTAGTTCGTATGCTAAAGCTTTTCTAATGTCAAGTATCATTTCCTTAGACCATGAGATTGTGCAACTCCCGGATACCGTAGGAGTGCATTGGGTGTGCCAAACGTCACAACGTAACTGGGTGGCTATAAAGGTACACTACAGGTATCTCCGAAAGTGTCTATTGGGTTGGCACGAATCGAGACTGGGATTTGTCACTCCGTGTAAATGGAGAGGTATCTCTGGGCCCACTCAGTAGGACATCATCATAATGTGCACAATGTGACCAAGGAGTTGATCACGGGATGATGTGTTACGAAACGAGTAAAGAGACTTGCCGGTAACGAGATTGAACAAGGTATCGGGATACCGACGATCGAATCTCGGGCAAGTATCGTACCGCTAGACAAAGGGAATTGTATACGGGATTGATTAAGTCCTTGACATCGTGGTTCATCCGATGAGATCATCGTGGAACATGTGGGAGCCAACATGGGTATCCAGATCCCGCTGTTGGTTATTGACCGGAGAGTCATCTCGGTCATGTCTGCATGTCTCCTAAACCCGTAGGGTCTACACACTTAAGGTTCGGTGACGCTAGGGTTATAGAGGTATTAGTATGCGGTAACCCAAAAGTTGTTTGGAGTCCCGGATGAGATCCGGGACGTCACGAGGAGTTCCGGAATGGTCCGGAGGTAAAGAATTATATATAGGAAGTGCTATTTCGGCCATCAGGACAAGTTTCGGGGTCACCGGTATTGTACCGGGACCACCGGAAGGGTCCCGGGGGTCCACCGGGTGGGGCCACCTGCCTCGGGGGCACATGGGCTGTAGGGGGTGCGCCTTGGCCTATATGGGCCAAGGGAACCAGCCCCAAGAGGCCCATGCGCCAAGAGAAGAGGGAAAGGAAGAGTCCTAAAAGGGGAAGGCACCTCCGAGGTGCCATGGGAAGGAGGGACTCCTCCCTTGGCCGCACCCTTCCTTGGAGGAAGGGCCAAGGCTGCGCCCCCCCTCTCCCTTGGCCCTATATATAGTGGGGGGAAGGGAGGGCAGCAACACCTAAGCCCTGGCGCCTCCCTCTCCCTCCCATGACACATCTCCCTCCTCCCGCAGCGCTTGGCGAAGCCCTGTTGGAATCCCGCTACTTCCACCACCACGCCGTCGTGCTGCTGGATCTCCATCAACATCTCCTTCCCCCTTGCTGGATCAAGAAGGAGGAGACGTCGCTGCTCCGTACGTGTGTTGAACGCGGAGGTGCCGTCCGTTCGGTGCTAGGATCATCGGTGATTTAGATCACGGCGAGTACGACTCCATCAACCCCGTTCTCTTGAACGCTTCCACGCGCGATCTACAAGGGTATGTAGATCCACTCCTCCCTCTTTGCTAGATGACTCCATAGATAGATCTTGGTGACACGTAGGAAAATTTTGAATTTATGCTACGTTCCCCAACAGTGGCATCATGAGCTAGGTCTATGCGTAGTTTCTATGCACGAGTAGAACACAAAGTAGTTGTGGGCGTTGATTTTGTTCAATATTCTTACTGTTACTAGTCCAATCTTGATTCGGTGGCATTGTGGGATGAAGCGGCCCGGACCGACCTTACACGTACTCTTACGTGAGACCGGTTCCACCGACTGACATGCACTAGTTGCATAAGGTGGCTGGCGGGTGTCTGTCTCTCCCACTTTAGTCGGATCGGATTTGATGAAAAGGGTCCTTATGAAGGGTAAATAGCAATTGGCATATCACGTTGTGGTCTTTGCGTAGGTAAGAAACGTTCTTGCTAGAAACCCATAGCAGCCACGTAAAACATGCAAACAACAATTAGAGGACGTCTAACTTGTTTTTGCAGGGTATGTTATGTGATGTGATATGGCCAAAAGGATGTGATGAATGATATATGTGATGTATGAGATTGATCATGTTCTTGTAATAGGAATCACGACTTGCATGTCGATGAGTATGACAACCGGCAGGAGCCATAGGAGTTGTCTTAATTTATTTATGACCTGCATGTCAACATAAACGTCATGTAATTACTTTACTTTATTGCTAACTGTTAGCTGTAGTAGTAGAAGTAATAGTTGACGAGACAACTTCATGAAGACACGATGATAGAGATCATGATGATGGAGATCATGGTGTCATGCCGGTGACGATGATGATCATGGAGCCCCGAAGATGGAGATCAAGAGGAGCAAAGTGATGATGGCCATATCATGTCACTATTTGATTGCATGTGATGTTTATCATGTTTATGCATCTTGTTTACTTAGAACGACGGTAGTAAATAAGATGATCCCTCATAATAATTTCAAGAAAGTGTTCCCCCTAACTGTGCACCGTTGCAAAAGTTCGTCGTTTTGAAGCACCACGTGATGATCGGGTGTGATAGATTCTTACGTTCGAATACAATGGGTGTTGACGAGCCTAGCATGTACAGACATGGCCTCGGAACACATGCGAAACACTTAGGTTAACTTGACGAGCCTAGCATGTACAGACATGGCCTCGGAACACAAGAGACCGAAAGGTCGAGCATGAGTCGTATGGTAGATACGATCAACATGAAGATGTTCACCGATGATGACTAGTCCGTCTCACGTGATGATCGGACACGGCCTAGTTGACTCGGATCATGTAATCACTTAGATGACTAGAGGGATGTCTATCTGAGTGGGAGTTCATAAGATGAACTTAATTATCCTGAACATAGTCAAAAGGTCTTCGCAAATTATGTCGAAGCTCGCGCTTTAGTTCCACTGTTTAGATATGTTCCTAGAGAAATTTTAGTTGAAAGTTGGTAGTAGCAATTATGCGGACTAGGTCCGTAAACTGAGGATTGTCCTCATTGCTTCATAGAAGGCTTATGTCCTTAATGCACCGCTCAGTGTGCTGAACCTCGAACGTCGTCTATGGATGTTGCGAACATCTGACATACACATTTTGATAACTACGTGATAGTTCAGTTAAACGGCTTAGAGTTGAGGCACCGAAGACGTTTTGAAACGTCGTGAAACATATGAGATGTTTCGAGGGCTGAAATTGGGATTTCAGGCTCGTGCCCACATCAAGAGTTATAAGACCTCCAACGATTTTCTTAGCCTGCAAACTAAGGGAGAAAAGCTCAATTGTTGAGCTTGTGCTCTGATTATCTGAGTATAACAATCATTTGAATCGAGTGGGAGTTGATCTTCCAGATGAGATAGTGATGTTTCTCCGAAGTCATTACCACCAAGCTGCTAGAGCTTCGTAATGAACTATAATATATCAGGGACATATATGATGATCCTTGAGATATTCGCGATGTTTGACACCGCAAAAGTAGAGATCAAGGAGGAGCATCAATTGTTGATGGTTGGTGAAACCACTAGTTTCAAGAAGGGCAAGGGCAAAAAGGGATGCTTCATGAAACGGCAAATCAGCTGCTGCTCTAGTGAAGAAACCCAAGGTTGAACCCAAACCCGAGACTAAGTGCTTCTGTAATAAAGGGAACAGCCACTGGAGCAGAAGTACCCTAGATACTTGGTAGATAAGAAGGCTGGCAAGGTCGATAGAAGTATATTGGATGTATTGTGTTGATGTGTACTTTACTAGTACTCCTAGTAGCACCAGGGTATTAGATACCGGTTCGGTTGCTAAGTGTTAGTAACTCAAAATAAAAGCTACGGAATAAACGGAGACTAGCTAAAGGTGAGCTGACGATATGTGTTGGAAGTGTTTCCAATGTTGATATGATCAAATATCGTATGCTCCCTCTACCATCGAGATTGGTGTTTGCGTTGAGCATAGACATGATTGGATTATGTCTATCGCAATACGGTTATTCATTTAAAGAGAATAATGGTTACTCTGTTTATTTGAATAATACCTTCAATGGTCTTACACCTGAAATGAATGGTTTATTGAATCTCGATCGTAGTGATACACATGTTCATGCCAAAAGATACTAATGATAGTACCACCTACTTGTGGCACTGCCACTTAAGTCATATCGGTATAAAACGCATGAAGAAGCTCCATGTTGATGGATCTTTGGACTCACTCATTTTTGAAAAAAAAGGTTTGAGACATGCGAACCATGTCTATTGGTGTATATGCATGAAGAAACTCCATGCAAATGGACCGTTTGGACACACTTGATTTTGAATCACTTGAGACATGCAAATCATACCACATGGGCAAGTTGACTGAAAGCCTCGTTTTCAGTAAAATGGAACTAGAAAGCAACTTGCTGGAAGTAATACATTTTGATGTGTGCAATCCAATGAGTGCTGAGGCATGTAGTGGATATCGTTATGTTCTTACTTCACAGATGATTCGAGTAAATGTTGAGTATATTTACTTGATGAATCACGAGTCTGAATTATTGAAAGGTTCAAGTAATTTCAGGGTGAAGTTGAAAGATCGTCATGACAAGAGGATAAAATATCTATGATATGATCATAGAGATGAATATCTGAATTACGAGTTTGGCATAGAATTAAGACATTGTGGAAATTGTTTCACAACTAATACAGCCTGCAACACCATAGTGTGATGGTGTGTCCGAACATCATAACTACACCCTATTGGATATGATGCATACCATCATGTCTCTTATCGAATTACCACAATAGTTTATGGGTTAGGCATTAGAGACAACCACATTCACTTTAAAAGGGGCACCACGTAATTCCGATGAGATGACACCATATGAACTATGGTTTAGAGAAACCTAAGCTATCATTTCTGAAAAGTTTGGGGCTGCGACGCTTATGTGAAAAAGTTTCAGGCTGATAAGCTCGAACCCAAAGTGGATAAATGCATCTTCATAGGACTCCCAAGATAGTTGGGTATACCTCCTGTCTCAGATCCAAAAGCAATAAGGGATTGTTTCGGGAATCGGGTCCTTTCTCGAGGAAAAGTTTCTCTCGAAAGAATTGAGTGGGAGGATGGTGGAGACTTGATGAGGTTATTGAACCGTCTCTTCAACTAGTGTGTGGGAGGGCACAGGAAGTTGTTCCTGTGGCTCCTACACCAATTGAAGTGGAAGCTTATGATAGTGATCATGAAACTTCAGATCAAGTCACTACCAAACCTCGTGGGATGACAAGGATGCGTACTACTTCAGAGTGGTACGTAATCCTGTCTTGGAAGTCATGTTGCTAGACAACAATGAACCTACGAGCTATGGAGAAGCGATGGTGGGCCCGGATTCCGATAAATGGCTCGAGGCCATAAAATCCGAGAGAGGATCCATGAATGAAAACAAAGTGTAGACTTTGGCAGAACAACTCGACGGTCGTAAGGCTGTTGAGTGCAGATGGATTTTAAAAGGAAGACGGACAATGATGGTAAATGTCACCATTAAGAAAGCTCGACTTGTCATTAAGAAGTTTCCCGACAAGTTCGAGGAGTTGACTACGGTGAGACTTTCTCACTCGTAGCGATGCTAAGAGTCTGTTGGAATTATATTAGCAATTACTGCATTATTTATGAAATCTTGCAGATAGGATGTCAAAACATTGTTTCCTCGATGATTTTCTTGAGGAAAGGTTGTATGTGATACAACCGGAAGGTTTTGTCAATCCTGAGAGATGCTAATAAGTATGCAAAGCTCCAGCAATCCTTCTGAGGACTGGAGTAAGCATCTCGGAGTTGGAATGTATGCTTTGGTGAGATGATCAAAGATTTTGGGTGTATACGAAGTTTATGAGAAACTTGTATTTCCAAAGAAGTGAGTGGGAGCACTATAGAATTTCTGATGAATATATGATGTTGACATATTGTTGATCAGAAATGACGTAGAATTTCTGGAAAGCATATAGGGTTATTTGGAAAGTGTTTTTCAATGGAAAGCCTGGATTAAGCTACTTGAACATTGAGCATCAAGATCTATAAGGATAGATCAAAACGCTTAATGGTACTTTCAAATGAGCACATACCTTGACATGATCTTGAAGGTGTTCAAGATGGATCAGTCAAAGAAGGAGTTCTTGCCTGAGTTGTAAGGTATGAAGTTAAGACTTAAAGCTCGACCACGGCAGAATAGAGAGAAAGGACGAAGGTCGTCCCCTATGCTTAAGACATAGGCTCTACAGTATGCTATGCTGTGTACCGCACCTGAAATGTGCCTTGCCATGAGTCAGTCAAGGGGTACAAGAGTGATCTAAGAATGGATCACAGGACAGCGGTCAAAGTTATCCTTAGTAACTAGTGGACTAAGGAATTTTCTCAATTATGGAGGTGGTAAAAGAGTTCGTCGTAAAGGGTTACGCCGATGCAAACTTTGACACTAATCCAGATTATTCTGAGTAGTAAACTGGATTCGTATAGTAGAACAGTTATTTGGATTAGCTCCAAATGTAGCGTAGTAGTTGCATCTACAAGATGACATAAGAAATTTGCGAAGTACATACAGATCTGAAAGATTCAGACCCGTTGACTATAACATCCCTCACAAGCATAACATGTTCAAACCCAGAACTCATCGAGTGTTAATCACATGGTAATGTGAACTAGATTATTGACTCTAGTAAACTCTTTGGGTGTTAGTCACATGGGGATGTGACCTTGAGTGTTAATCACATATTGATGTGAACTGGATTATTGACTCTAGTGCAAGTGGGAGACTGTTGGAAATATGCCCTAGAGGCAATAATAAATTAGTTATTATTATATTTCCTTGTTCATGATAATCGTTTATTATCCATGCTAGAATTGTATTGATAGGAAACTCAGATACATGTGTGGATACATAGACAACACCATGTCCCTAGTAAGCCTCTAGTTGACTAGCTCGTTGATCAATAGATGGTTACGGTTTCCTGACCATGGACATTGGATGTCATTGATAACGGGATCACATCATTAGGAGAATGATCTGATGGACAAAGACCCAATCCTAAGCCTAGCACAAGATCATGTAGTTCGTATGCTAAAGCTTTTCTAATGTCAAGTATCATTTCCTTAGACCATGAGATTGTGCAACTCCCGGATACCGTAGGAGTGCTTTGGGTGTGCCAAACGTCACAACGTAACTGGGTGGCTATAAAGGTACACTACAGGTATCTCCGAAAGTGTCTGTTGGGTTGGCACGAATCGAGACTGGGATTTGTCACTCCGTGTAAACGGAGAGGTATCTCTGGGCCCACTCGGTAGGACATCATCATAATGTGCACAATGTGATCAAGGAGTTGATCACAGGATGATGTGTTATGAAACGAGTAAAGAGACTTGCCGGTACGAGATTGAACAAGGTATCGGGATACCGACGATCGAATCTCGGGCAAGTATCGTACCGCTAGACAAAGGGAATTGTATACGGGATTGATTAAGTCCTTGACATCGTGGTTCATCCGATGAGATCATCGTGGAACATGTGGGAGACAACATGGGTATCCAGATCCCGCTGTTGGTTATTGACCGGAGAGTCATCTCGGTCATGTCTGCATGTCTCCCGAACCCGTAGGGTCTACACACTTAAGGTTCGGTGACGCTAGGGTTATAGAGATATTAGTATGCGGTAACCCAAAAGTTGTTCGGAGTCCCGGATGAGATCCCGGACGTCACGAGGAGTTCCGGAATGGTCCGGAGGTAAAGAATTATATATAGGATGTGCTATTTCGGCCATCGGGACAAGTTTCGGGGTCACCGGTATTGTACCGGGACCACCGGAAGGGTCCCAGGGGTCCACCGGGTGGGGCCACCTGCCCCGGGGGCACATGGGCTGGAGGGGGTGCGCCTTGGCCTATATGGGCCAAGGGCACCAGCCCCAAGAGGCCTATGCGCCAAGATAAGAGGGAAAGGAAGAGTCCTAAAAGGGGAAGGCACCTCCGAGGTGCCTTGGGGAGGAGGGACTCCTCCCTTGGCCGCACCCTTCCTTGGAGGAAGGGCCAAGGCTGCGCCCCCCCTCTCCCTTGGCCCTATATATAGTGGGGGGAAGGGAGGGCAGCAACACCTAAGCCCTGGCGTCTCCCTCTCCCTCCCATGACACATCTCCCTCCTCCCGCAGCGCTTGGCGAAGCCCTGTTGGAATCCCGCTACTTCCACCACCACGCCGTCGTGCTGCTGGATCTCCATCAACCTCTCCTTCCCCCTTGCTAGATCAAGAAGGAGGAGACGTCGCTGCTCCGTACGTGTGTTGAACGCGGAGGTGCCGTCCGTTCGGCGCTAGGATCATCGGTGATTTAGATCACGACGAGTATGACTCCATCAACCCCGTTCTCTTGAACGCTTCCGCGCGCGATCTACAAGGGTATGTAGATCCACTCCTCCCTCGTTGCTAGATGACTCCATAGATAGATCTTGGTGACACGTAGGAAAATTTTGAATTTATGCTACGTTCCCCAACAGGGTATACATTCTGGCGTTGGGGCTCGGATACATATTCCAGCGTTGGAGCTCGGATACAGTCCGGCATTGGAGCTCGGATACATAGTCCGGCGTTGGAGCTTGGATACATTCCAGCGTTAGAGCTGGGAAGCGGTCCGGCGTTGGTGCTCGGCTGCAAAAGATACCTCGAATGCAGTCCGGCGTTGGAGCTCGGAAGCAAGAGGACGCTGCCACCGGGGAATAGCGTCAAACCTGAGGCGTGGCATAAAAATAACAAGGCATTGATAAAGGCCGTAAACTTAAAGGGGCTCCTCGGATACCCGACATGCAAACTCATTGAATGCATTTCGGTGATCCTCAAGATCGAAGATAAAGAAGATTTGTTGGACCAGTTTTCAAGACCGACGACCGAAGATGAAGAACAGTTCGGAAGAATCGAGGAGCGTCCCTAACTTGAAGACCGGTTCAAGGGGCTACTGACGATGTCCTGGACTAGGGGGTACTCAACACGTCATCTCCCGATCTGATAGATTGGGCCGAGGACCCCCGTGGCTGTATACTCGTGGGCCAGTTCAGACAGCTGCCGCATACAAGGAAGATTCCACAAGACTTGGCGATCAAGACAAGGACTTCTCCCCACCGACGTATTCGGCTAGGACTCTTGTTAACCTAGGCCTCTGGTGTATTATATAAACCAGGGCCAGGCTAGTCGATAGAAAAAAGATACATACAATCATACCATAGGCTAGCTTCTGGGATTTAGCCTCTCCGATCTCGTGGTAGATCTACTCTTGTACTACCCATATCATCAATATTAATCAAGCAGGACGTAGGGTTTTACCTCCATCAAGAGGGCCCGAACCTGGGTAAAACTTCGTGTCCCTTGCCTCCTGTTACCATCCGGCCTAGACGCACAGTTCGGGACCCCCTACCCAAGATCTGCCGGTTTTGACACCGACACCTACTATAAAACTTTTTTATTGATATAAGAGTGGTGTTACAAGTCGATGTACAATGTTGAAAGAACATGCGGTGCCCCCATGTTTGATTTTGGTAATTAATAACAATCTCTATGGACTAATGTTTCCTTGAGTCATATTTGAAGGATTTGTCCATAAGCATTTCTTGAAGTCCATGTGTTGGTTTTATGGAGTTTATGAGTTGACCAAGGTGCTATTAAGGAATTATTCTAAGATTGGTCATGTGAGTGTTGAGATTATTGCAAGCATGTCTTGAAGAAGAAGATTGTGTGATCATTCATGTTTACCTTGAAGACATCATCCAAATGAAGAGAGTTGGAAAGATTCAAGGTTGATCAAGAGTAAGTCAAGAGGGAATCAAGTTGATCAACTCACAAAGCATAGAAGATGTACCGAGAGGGATCAAGTGATCCCGTCGTATGGTAAGCATTATCCATTGCGCTTTGTGTACTAACCCATGGTCTATGTGAGAGTTCTATGTGGGGTTAGGTACGTGTTCATGGGCTTGCGTCAAGAGGAAGATATCACTCAACCCATGTAGAGGATGACATCAAGTGGTGATTGTCATCAAGATTGTCGTGTGCAAGTTCAAGTGGAGCATCACGAAGAGATCAAGTGCTTGAAGCTTACCATCAATTGTGGTGTCAATGGACTTGTGAAGATGAGTCGAAGAGTGGATCACCCATAGTGGAGTATGGGGGAGCAATCATCTAGTCTTCATCGAGCCAATGCAATCAAGAAAGGTGGTCCAACTTGAGGGAGTCAAGATCGTCATCATCTAGCTCAAGTGGACCATGTGTAAGGAAAAAGTTTGCCCTTGATAGGTTTTCTATTTTACCGGTCTCATGGTGGTAGTTGGGAGACCGGGTTATAGGATCGATTGTCGTACTATCAAGGGGGGCTCTTGATTAGTAGCTTGATCGTATCATTCATAGAGAGCTCAAACCATTGTATCATTGCATCATCTTTCTTGGTTCTTGGTTAGTTATCTTTGTGAGTCTTAGAGCTTATGGTCATCTTGATGACAAGCTCGAGTTCTTCGAAAACCGATTTCTTATGCATCTTCTTTTGTGTTTTCGGTATTGGAGTTTTTATCGGTCTTAATTGAGAAAGGGTTCTCACCATTTTATTTTGGGTATTTTTCTCAATTTCTATTTCTTGATATTTATATCAAGATTGTGTTTGCTCTTGCCTTTATCTTTCCAACAAACTTGATTTCGTCGAATTCGGAGCTCGTATGTGAAAGTTGTGGATGTTTTGATCTTACCTGTTTTACATACAAAGGTTGTACCGCCCCTTAGAGCGGTTGTACTGGTTGGCCGGTACAACCGGTGTTTGGAGCGGTTGTACCGCTCTAGAATTGGTCCGAAAGTTGTACCGGCCATGTACCGCTCTACCACCAGACTAGTTTCTGTTTTGGAGCGGTTCTTGGGCGGTTGTTGACCTGTTGTACCGGTTAGTTTAGTTTAACCGGTACTACCGGTTCCCCGGGCCTTTTTCCTATAGGTTGGGTTTTCCTCTTCTTTGACTGATTGTACCGGTTCGTGCACCGGTTGTACCGGTCTTACAGTTTTCTGCACATAACGAGCAGATTTGTGGGGACCTATAAAAGGGGGTCTTCTTTCCCATTGAACCTTATCCTTTGAGCTCGTGTTCTTCCCCCATTGTTGACCATCTTCGAGCTTGCTATCTCTCAATCCCTCCATGGATTATTCCTAGTTTTGAGGGAAAAGAGAGAGGAGATCTAGATCCACATTTCCACCAATCACTTTCTCCTCTTTGTGAGGGGAACCCCTTGGATCTAGATCTTGGAGTTCTTGGTGTTCTCATTCTTGTTCTTCCTCTCATTTTCCTCCCTAGCATTAGTTGCTTTGGTGGGATTTGGGAGAGAAGGAGTTGGACACTCCGTGTGCCCTTGCCATTGCATTTGGTGCATATGTTTGAGTTCACCACGGTGATACATGGAAGTTACAAGTTGAGAAGCTTATTACTCTTGGGTGCTTGGCACCCTTGAGCTTGTTCCTCTTGGGTGCTTGGGCGCCCTAGTCGGTTGGTGGTGTTCGGAGCTCAATCATTGTGGTGTAAAGCTCCGGGCAAGCGTTGGGGTCTCCAATTAGGTTGTGGAGATTGCCGCGAGCAATTTGACGGGTATCAGTGACCGCCCCCAAGGGTTGCCAAAGTGTATGGGTTCGGTGACCGCCCCCAAGGGTTGCCATTTGTACGGGTTCAGTGACCGCCCTCAAGGGTCCGTTAGTGGAATCACGGCATTTTGCATTGTGCGAGGGTGTGAGGAGATTACGGTGGCCCTATTGGCTTCTTGGGGAGCATTGTGCCTCCACACCGCTCCAAATGGAGGTTAGCTTCCGCAAGGGTGTGAACTTCGGGATACATCATCGTCTTCGTGTGCCTCGGTTATCTCTTACCCGGGCCCTTTACTTATGAACTTTACTTTGTGATAGCCATATTGTTTCTTATCATATATCTTGCTATCACTTAGTAGTCTATCTTGCTTAGCATAAGTTGTTGGTGCACATAGGTGAGCCTAGTTGTTTTAGGTTTTGTGCTTGACAAATTAACCGCTAGGTTTATTCCGCATTTGTTCAAGCCTAAACCGTAATTATTTTTAAAGCGCCTATTCACCCCCCCTCTAGGAGACATCCACGATCTTTCAAATGTGAATATGGCTACGTGTATGCCTATGATAGATTTACAAATAGTCTAGCTAAGTTTGCATCCCTTTCTTCAGGCTTGGTTTTGCTTTCCTCATGACCGTGTCAAAGTGTTCCTTGAAACAGGCATTGCAATATTCTAAGCTCTTTGTCTTGTGGTAAAAAATAATGATGTTTTTGTGCTTCCAGATGGACCAGCATCCAGCAATCAAGCATGCTTTGAATGGTTGTATGTTTGTTCTGGTTTTTGCTTTATCTAGCATTTCGTTGATGCTATGGTCAGTGTTCCATTCAATCCCAATAGACATCCATAAATTGTGGCTGAAGTCACATGGGAAAATAGATGCTTCAGGTGTTCATTTGCCTCATCATCACATAGGACACATTTGCTTGATTCAATATAGAAGTGTTTCCTCACTGGCAAGTCTCTGGTATTTAGCCTATCAAGTAGTAGTAATTAACCAGAAGAATTTTTTCGCTAAGCATCCAGATTTCCAAATCCATTGGAATGGTTAAGGCGTATCTGGTGGGTTTCCAATCAATTCTAGATAAATCCTTTTGGTGGAATACCTTATAGATGACCAGTAGAAGTGACAATTGTCTCTGCTATTGTTGCTTGAAATACTGATCATGTTCCTCAAAGATATGCTTTGTTGTATGGCAATAGTTGACATGGGTAGATGAAACATTTCATATAGACCTTCCGTAGCTATATCATGTGTAGCAGCAAATGGTATATCCTTGTTTTTAGCATATGAAAATAGTTGGGGGAATTTATTCTCAAGATTATCATCCTCCCATTTATCGTACCATAACCTGAAAGTAGATCCATCACCAACTTTGCAAAGTAACATGCTTTTGAAATCATTTAGAACAGAGCAGCGGTCTCTCCACCCATGATCCAACTTTTGTTGGATAAGTTGGTAGCTCACCATTGTTGTAGTATGAGTTCCATAATATTTGCACCCATGTTATGCCATGCTTATTAAAGAACTTGTGTATGAACTTTGTCAGACATGATCTGTTCTGAGTTCTGAGGTCTAGTACTCTAGGCCACTAGCTTTTTGATTAAACATACCTTCTCCCATTTGGTTAGACATTTGCCATGTATGTTGATATTCTTCCAATACCATAAGAAGCACGTGCCAGATTTTTCAAAATGATCTAGGATGGTAAAGGCAAATCTGATGTTGCACATTGCAAAAATGGGCAATGCATTGACCATGGCTTTAAGATGGACTAATCTTCCTGTATATGACATTATAGGTGCTATACCAGATAGCCTGACATCTAATCTTGACACCATGGGCATCAAATCATGAATTTTTGGTCTTGTGGAGCCCATTGGTAAACCAAGATATGTGAAATGCATGCTTTATTTTTTACATCCAAGTATGTTGGCAAGTTGCAGAGCTCTTTCATCTGTTATGTTGATTGGTACAAGGGAGGAATTATTATAGTTTACCTTAAGCCCGGTGAATTCAGAGGCGATTTTATATATATGTGTACCAAGTGACTGAGTTGTTGACGATCAGCTGGCATGATGATCAATGTGTCATCTGCATACTATATGATAGGGTAGTTCATACAACCATGGTTCTCCATAGGAGTAGACATGTGGCCTTCTTGCCATGATTTATTAAATAAATTTGTAGAAGCTTAGCATCAATGACTTATAGTAGAGGGGACAATGGGTCTCCTTGTATGACTCCTAATTTTCATTTTTTTAATCTTACCAGGCACTCCATTGAGAATAACAAATGCAGATGTCATTGTGAGTAACTGTTTGATCAACCCATTCCATTCATCAAAGCCTAGGTGTTTAAGCATGGCATTCTAATCCAGTTTGTCAAATGCTTTTTCAAAATCAATTTTGAAGGTGATGATCTGCTTCTTGGATTAGTGGCACATATGGATATACTCAAAAGCCCATGCAAGGCGGTTTTGAATGGTCTTTGTTTTAATAAAACCATACTAGTTTACACTCACCATAGGAATAATGACCCTTTGTACTCCGTTTGCTAAAATTTTGGTGAGTACTTTGATTCACATGCTCATCAGGGAGATGGGCTCGAAGTCATTGGGGGTCTTAGGATTTTCCTTCTTAGAAATTAGAGCTATGTATGCTGAGTTGACTGGGGATAAGTCTACTTTTTCATCATGAAAGTCTTAGATTAGCTTATAGAATCTTTCTTTGATGGTATGATGGCATTTCCTCAACAATAGTCCATTAAATCCATCAGGGCCTGGTGATTTACCATTTGGCATGGACTTAATCACCTCATCAACCTCCTCCTTGGTTAAGGGCTTCTCTAGATCTTGTAGATGTTCATGACTGGCCAATTCATCAATGTTTAAGTTTTTTATAGTGGTTTCTCTTGTACAAATTCTGTCTTTGAAGGATTGCCACAAAATAGCAGTTTTCTGTTCATGACCATGGACAATATTATTGTCAGAATTCAATAAGAAGGATATACAACTATTTCTGAATACTTGAGTAGTAATTGTATGGAATTTTTTGTATTTTCATCAACCAATTTGGCCCATTTGATATTTGCTCCGATTTTCTAGTATTTTCTCTCAGCTTCAAGGAGCTTATTGGTATGATCAATAAGTATCTTCCTGAAGTTCTTTTTGGGCCTGGACAATGGTCTTTGATCTTCTGGCCCATCAAGTAACTTGACATAGAAATAAAATTTCTCCATGGTCAGGTTCAGCTGTCATAGCTTTTTACTCCAATTTT
This sequence comes from Triticum urartu, assembly GCF_056163025.1. Lineage (NCBI taxonomy): Eukaryota > Viridiplantae > Streptophyta > Magnoliopsida > Poales > Poaceae > Triticum > Triticum urartu. The sequence continues at coordinate 425,593,300 of NC_141873.1, read as the reverse complement.
TCAAGCCTTTTTTGATTGACTTAAATTTGGAGACAATGTTTTTTCCTGAGTCACCAAAGTGAGCACTATTCAACCAATGGTTTTCTACTGTTTCAATAAAGCCCTTGAATTCAATCTAGAATTCCTCAAGTCTGAAGATATGACATTTAGGGATATGGCTATCAATTTGTACCTTAATAGGGACATGATCAGATGAAATCTTAGCAAGAGGAATTGCTAGAGCATTCAGAAATTTTCCAGTCCAAATAGAGCTTGTGAAGATCCAGTCTAGTTTCTCAAATAGAGACTGGTCCTGCATGTTGCTCCAGGTGTATTTTCTACCTTTGAGAGGGATCTCCATAAGGTCTTGATTAATGATAATGTTGTTGAATATCATCATACTATTTGGATCTCCACCGTACCTGATTTGTTTCTATCTTTTGGGCTTCTAATGAAGTTGAAATCTCCCACTATCATCAAGTGCTCCAATGTACTGGAGTCAAAATTTCTGATGAAGTTCATTACATAGAGCAAAAGACAATGGCCTTTGATAAAGGTTATGCTAAACATATAGCAGGGCAGGTCCCATTGTAGAAATTTTGACTATTCGTTGGAACTGTCGTACTAAAGTGGAGTGGATGACACTTCATGAAGTTCCATCTTGCAAGACCCAGTACTAATAGCCTGCAATGTGTCAATGGGGAGCACTGGAGGGGTGGTTCCTGCTTATCCACAACAAAGGCATCAAATTTGGGGCCCAAATTCAAAGCAACTTCAGTTTTCTTCTTATTGATAGTTTTTGCTTCAGACTGTGGAGCCTGCATCTTCTCCTTGCCCTTTTCTTTAGCAGCCAGTACAGATTGTTTATCTTTAAACCCCATGTTGATCTGAGCAATCCTTCCACTTCTCCTACAGAGAGACTCATCCACAAGGACCTATTTCTTCCTCTTGTTGGGGCCATTCATAGGCTTGCTAGTTTCAGCAAAATATTCCTCAGTAATCTCAAAAATGCTAGTAGAGCTCTCAAATGTAGGTTGTTGCTCCTGGATAGTACTGATCTAAAGATAACACCTTTTGTTAGTCCCATTAGTACCTTCCAATCTTGGCTCCTCTAAGTTTGGAAATGATATCATGGGCATTGGATACCAGATTGTCAATGAGGCCTTGCAGTGCAGCAATACTACCAGACATGTCATCATCTCCATAGATATTTGGGTAGTATTCAGAGCTACCAACAACATTATTGGTCTCATAATTCATAGCAGTGTTGCTTGGGAAAAATACTGGGTTGTTGGCCATGGTAGGAGCAGAGTTGTCCAACACAGGGGACTGTGGAACAGGTATGAAGTCATCATTTGCTTGGGCAAGATCATCCAGTATAGCTACATTAGGATGGTTCTGACCTACAACCACTACAGGAATCAGCTGATTTTCCGTCTGCCATGGCAGGCGAAAAATGACCAAAGCGGATGGCAAAGGTCTTTGTTGTCTGCCACTGACGAAATATTTTTATGGCACTGACAGTTACGGTAAAGAGCCTCTTTGCCATCTGTTTTAGCACAGCGGACAACAAAGACCTTTGCCATCAGCTTTCCTACCCAAGTAGAGGACACAGAAAGAATAGACATTAGCCACGTTAGATGGCAAATGGGAGACTTTGCCGTCTGCCAGTAGACGGCAAACGTGTCCTCCCCTCTGCCGTCTGCTTCCTGATGTCAGTAGACCCGTGGTTGACGTCACTCCTCCCCGCTCTTTGCCGTGTGCCGCTCTTTTTCTTTGTCGTCTGCCGCCCTTTTTCATGAGGACATCTGCCGTGACAAACCCACGACACCGTCTGCCACAGACGGAAAACCACACCATCCTTTGTTGTCTGCACAGACGGAAAAGTGACCAAATGGGTTAGCCCCAGTGCTCCCAGGTTGCACAGGTTGCTGCCATGTGGCCGCTTTGCCATTTGTGCCAGACGATAAAGACCCCTTTGTCGTTCGTGGCAACCGGCGAAGTGCTTGTATTGCCCCATTTCATTCTGTTTTTTGCTATATCCAAGCATTTTCATAGCAAAATATTATATATATATATATATATACTAGCACATATGCCCGTGCATTGCAACGGCAGAGATTTTTTTGTGAGAAACATCGGGAGAGATAATTGAAGCGTTCATTAAAACGGTCTCCGCCACGATTAGGGCAATAGAGCGAGGAGATGCGATCTTGTCACAAGTCATGTTTGACTCACAGGATCTTTATAGTGGTGGGTTGGTCAGAGTGGCTGCCACCACCCAACTCGTGTATACTTTTCTCTTGGATTTGTGGTTGCCTCCTCATTTGGTGGGTGCGCGGCGACCTTTGAGGCACAGTTGCTCCGACCACTCTCTCGTACGATGGTGTAACCTGATGGATTACTAATTGCAGCACATAAATTCTGTTTCATTGGCATAATCAGCTCATAACCAGGTAGTCCCTACTTTATTAGGTTTATTCTCTTTGATTATTCCAGTGCTCTCTTTGCCTCAGTTTGATTAAAATAAGAGCCAAACCATCATATTTTCTTTTATTGGCATGTGCCCATAATTTCTTTCAAACTATAGCCAAACAACATATTTTTCTTTATCGTCAAATAGCGCGTGGAACGCACAACAGTTCACATCTGGGGCCAGCCCACTGGAAGGCACCAAAATGACCTGCTTCGGTGCGAAGGTTAAAGAACATTCAGTGTCAGATTTCAAATATAATTTGATATTTCTGATTGTTTTTGAACTTTTCAAAAAAAATAATCATTTTCAATTTTCGATTATTCTTCAACATGCGAACAATTTTTAAAATGCTAGAGAAATTTTAAAAACTTCAGAGTTTTTTTTGAAAAAAAATCGTTCTTGGATAAAGACGAAAAAAATACGAAACGATAAGATTTATTGAAATTCACAAACATTTTCCAAAAACAAGAACATTTTATAAAGGAGGAACATTTTTTTAATTTATCATAAAAAATTTAAAACCCAAACATGTTTAGAACATTCACGACAATTTTCAAAAAATGTACATTCAATAAAATAGGAATATTTTTAGAATTTGGATCATTTACTAAAATCAAATTTATCTTTAAAATTGTGATATTTTATTTTGGAAAATGCGAACATTTTTTGAATTTTGATAAAAAAAGGAAGGAGAATTAAGTTCCAAACACTTTTAAAAAGGAAATAAAATTTTCAAATTCTGAACATATTTGAAATATTAATTTACAGAAGAGGAAATGAAAAAGATAAATAAAAATAAAAAATAGATACAAACAAATAAAAAACCGAAAACGGGCCTGCCCAATCATGGGCGCCCTTTGTGTATAAGCTCCGACTACGCGCGATAAATAAGGTTTCCCAGCTACATGGGCGGCAAATAAATGTGTTGACTCGCTGAGCCGTAGCACACACGGCCCATGTAGTTTTTTTAGTTTTCTTATCTTTTTAAAAAATTTCAAAAATAAATTAATAATTATGAATTGCATAATATTCTTCAAAATGTGAACATTTTTTTAATATGCGAGCTGTTTTTTTAAACGTGAATTATTTATGGATAAAAGACGAAAACATTTTGAAACTGGAAGATTTTTTAAAACTTATAAACATTTTTCGGAAACATGAACGTATTATGAAACATATTTTTGAAATTTATGTACAATTATCAAATTGGGAGTAGCTTGTGAACATTCAAATCAATTTCGGAAAATGTTGCTTTGTTTCAGACACAAAGATAATTTATGTATTTAAGAAAAATTAAATAGAACAGGAATATGTTTAGAATTCTGATATTTTTTTGAATTTAATCTAGTTTGATAATGTCGAACATTTTCGGAGAACAAAAACATTTTTTTAAATGCGAACTTTTTTTACATTTTGAACAAATTAACTCACAGCAACAATGATTTAAACTTGCAAACATTTTTAAAACAAGAACAGAATTTTAAAATTCTGAAGATTTTAAGAAAATTGGAACACAAATCTATACCTACTAATAAAGCAATAGAAAAAAAATAAACCTGGAGGCATTAAAAGAAAAAAATAAAAAGAAAAAAATAGAAAAGAAACAGAATACAGAAAAAAAATATGAAAACGGGTCAGCCCAGTCTGGGGCACCCAATGCAAGTTGTGCCTACTTGACACTCTCTGCGATAAATAAGAAGTCTGGGCTGTGTTCTCGGGAATTAAATGTGTTGGGCCGCGGCGTGCGGCCCACGTACGAAATTCTGAACGAAACCGTTTTATCTTTTCTAGCTGATGAACGCACAAAATTTAGTACCACCTTGGATAATTAAATTAAAATCTTTTCGGTGGTGAACGGATGAAAAATCGGACAAACGAACCTTGCTTTATTAGTAGGTATAGATTTCACATGGCAAGTTTCATAGCAAATATATGAGATATCCAACACATAAGTTTCATCCGTACATACATAGTTCCATCCATACATACATAGTTTCATCCATATTACAATAGTTTCATCCATATACCAAGTTCCACATTGTTTGATCGATACAAATTCAAAACAGAAAGTAAAAAAAGCACTCCATCAATGCAAGCTTCCGTGAAGTGAATGAAATCTGCAAAATGGGAAATAAGAAAGATAGAAGAAGAAGAAGACTTAACGGACGGGTTATGCAAAATATCTAAAAAGGTGTTAGGTGGCACCGGCTTACGTTGAGATCCCAACCGGCTTAAGGTATCGGCCGCTTCGTTCTTTCTGCGGTCAATGTGTTCCACTTGATAACCCTTAAAATGCCCCGCAACAGCATCGACCTCACGGCGATACGCCACCATGAGAATCCCACCTGCCTGACACCTGCTGAGCCACCAAATCTGAGTCACTAAGGCACCGTACCCGACTCAGGCTCATCTCTTTAGCCATTCGAAGACCATGCAGCAAGGCTTCATATTTTGCTGCGTTGTTAGTACAAGGAGACATCAATCGCAACACATAACAAAACTTGTCACCTCGAGGAGAAGTTAAAACAACTCCAGCCCCCGAGCCTTCCAATTGTCTGGACCCATCAAAATGAACCGTCCAATATGTGTTGTCTGGTTTCTCCTCTGCATCTGCAAATCTGTCCAGTCATTACTGAAGTCAACCAGCGCTTGAGATTTGATTGCAGTACATGGCACATACTTCAAACCAAGAGACTCAAGTTCAATAGCCCACTTGGCTACTCGTCCTGTGGCTTCTCTATTTTGAATAATATCTCCTAGAGGAGCAGAGCTAACCATAGTGATTGGGTGACCCTGAAAGTAATGCTTGAGCTTCCGGCTTGCCATGAACACCCCATAAACAACCTTCTGCCAATGCGGATATCTTTGTTTAGATTCAATGAGCACCTCACTGACGTATTAAACCAGCCGTTGGACCAGATGTTCCTTGCCATCCTCCTTGCTCTCCACAACAATGGCCACACTGACAGCACGTGAGTTATCAGCCACATACAACAACATCTCTTTCTCAACCGGAGCAGCAAGAATCGGCGACTCAGTGAGTTGTTTCTTCATATCCTCAAAAGCAGAGTTAGCAGCATCACTCCAGACAAAATCATCTGCCTTCTTGATCATTTGTTACAAAGGCATCGCCTTCTCCCCTAACCGGCTTATGAACCGGCTTAAGGCTGCGATGCGACCCGCCAACCGTTGAACGTCATTGATGCACGCCGGTTTAGCCAGAGATGTAATTGCCTTAATTTTCTCCGGGTTAGCCTCAATACCTCTGTTAGACACCAAAAAACCCAAGAGTTTGCCAGCTGGGACTCCAAAAACACACTTAGCCAGGTTAAGCATCATTTTGTAGACCCGGAGGTTATCAAAAGTCTCCTTCAGATCAGTTACCAAGGCTTCCTTCTCTCTAGATTTCACCATTATATCATCCACATAAGCATGAATATTGCATCAGATCTGATTGTGAAGGCAATTCTACACACATCGTTGATAAGTCGCCTGGGCATTCTTAAGCCCAAAAGGCATAGACACATAGCAGAAGGCTCCAAACGGAGTGATGAAAGTGGTCTTCTCCTGGTCCTTAACTGCCATCTTGATCTGATGATAACCCGAATAGGCATCCAAAAAACTCAAACGCGTGCAACCCGCCGTAGCATCAATGATCTGATCAATACGAGGGAGAGCAAAAGGGTCAGCAGGACAAGCTTTGTTCAAATCTGTGTAATCCACACACATGCACCAGGTGCCGTTCTTTTTAAGCACAAGCACCGGGTTAGCCAACCACTCCGCGTGAAAACTTCAACAATGAACCCGTCCGCCAGGAGCCGGGCCACCCCTTCTCCAATAGCCTTGCACCTTGATATGTCTCCGTCGTATCTATAATTTTTGATTGTTCCATGCCAATATTCTACAACTTTCATATACTTTTGGCAACTTTTTATACTATTTTTGGGACTAACATATTGATCCAGTGCCCAGTGCCAGTTCCTGTTTGTTGCATGTTTTTTGTTTCACAGAAAATCCATATCAAACGAAGTCCAAACGGGATAAAAACGGACGGAGATTTTTTTTGGAATATATGTGATTTTTTGGAAGTGAAATCAACGCGAGACGATGCTCGAGGGGCCCACGAGGCAGGGGGCGCCCTAGGGGGGCAGGCGCGCCCCTGACCCTCGTGGCCACCCGTAAGGCGATTGGTGCCCTTCTTTCGCCGCAAGAAATCTAATATCCGGATAGAGATCGTGTTAAAATTTCAGCCCAATCGGAGTTACGGATCTCCGGGAATATAAGAAACGATGAAAGGGTAGAATCTGAGAACGCAGAAACAGAGAGAGACAGAGAGACAGATCTAATCTCGGAGGGGCTCTCGCCCCTCCCACGCCATGGAGGACATGGACCAGAGGGGAAAGCCTTCTCCCATCTAGGGAGTAGGTCAAGGAAGTAGAAGAAGGAGGGGGCTCTCTCCCCCTCACTTCTGGTGGCACCGGAGTGCCACCGGGGACCATCATCATCACCGCAATATTCACCAACAACTTCACCGCCATCATCACCAACTCTTCCCCCCTCTATGCAGCGGTGTAGCCTCTCTCTTACCCTCTGTAATCTCTACTTAAACATGGTGCTCAATGCTATATATTATTTCCCAATGATTTATGGCTATCCTATGATGTTTGAGTAGATCCGTTTTGTCCTATGGGCTATTTGATGATCAAGATTGGTTTGAGTTGCATGTTTTATTATTGGTGCTATCCTATGGTGCTCTCCGTGTCGCGCAAGCGTGAGGGATCCCCGCTGTAGGGTGTTGCAATACGTTCATGATTCGCTTATAGTGGGTTGCGTGAGTGACTGAAACACAAACCCGAGTAAGGGGGTTGTTGCGTATGGGATAAAGAGGACTTGATGCTTTAATGCTATAGTTGGGTTTTACTTTAATGATCTTTAGTAGTTGCGGATGCTTGCTAGAGTTCCAATCATAAGTGCATATGATCCAAGTAGAGAAAGTATGTTAGCTTATGCCTCTCCCTCAAATAAAATTGCAATAATGATTACCGGTCTAGTTATCGATTGCCTACGGACAAATAACTTTCTCGTAATGACAAGGTCTCTACTAAAACTAACTTAGTTATTTCTTTATCTAAACAGCCCCTACTTTTTATTTACTTGCTCTTTATATTCTTGCAAACATATCCAACAACACCTACAAAGTACTTCTAGTTTCATACTTGTTCTAGGTAAAGCGAACATCAAGCGTGCGTAGAGTTGTATCGTTGATCGATAGAACCTGAGGGAATATTTGTTCTGCCTTTAGCTCCTCGTTGGGTTCGACACTCTTACTTATCGAAAACTGTTGCGATCCCCTATACTTGTGGGTTATCACGCCTTTCCTCGTTAAACCGTCGAAGAAACTGCCTAACCGGCCTAAATTTCGGATCAATATTGAGAGTGTGCTCAGTGAGTTCTCTCGGGACACCCGGCATGTCAGAAGGCTTCCATGCAAAGATGTCCCGGTTCTCACGGATGAACTCGATGAACGCGCTTTCCTATTTTGTATCCAAGTTAGTACTGTTAATGAATTGTTTGGATGAGTCGACAGGCACAAAATCAACCATCTTGGTGTCATCAGCTGATTTGAATTTCAACACTGGTTCATGCTCTGTAGTTGGCTTCTTCAAAGATGTCATGTCTGCCGGGTCAACATTATCTTTATAAAACTTTAATTCCTCTATTGCACAAACAGACTCAGCATAAGCAGCGTCACCTTCTTCACATTCCAGGGCTATTTTCCGACTTCCGTGTACTGTGATGGTGCCTTTATAACCCGACATTTTGAGCTACAGATACACATAACACGGCTGAGCCATGAACTTGGCGTAAGCCGGCCGTCCAAACAGGGCATGATATGGGCTTTTGATCTTAACCACTTCAAAAGTTAAATTCTCAGCCCTAGAATCATATTCATCCCCAAAGGCCACTTCCAGTTCAATCTTACCAACTGGGTATGCCGACTTACCAGGTACAACACCATGAAAAACAGTGTTGGATTGTCTAGAACTCTTGTCAGTCAACCCCATGCGACGGAACGTCTCATAATAGAGGATGTTGATGCTACTGCCTCCCTCCATGAGTACCTTAGTAAACTTATATCCACCAACCTGAGGCACCACTACCAAAGCCAAGTGACCCGGATTATCAACCCGGGGAGGGTGATCCTCCCTACTCCACACAATAGGTTGTTCCGACCATCTCAAATAACGTGGAACCGCCGGCTCAACAGCGTTTACAGCCCTCTTGTGAAGTTTCTGGTCCCTCTTGCACAAACTAGTGGTAAATACGTGGTACTACCCACTGTTCAGCTGTTTTGGGTTACTCTGATAACCGGACTGCTGCTGCTATTGCTGCTGATTACTTTGGCCGGATTGCTGATTATAACCACCTTGGTTACCCAGATGGCCCTGGCCGTGAAAACCGCCTCCGCCTAAGCCGACACCCGGTCCATGAAAGCCGCCACTGCCTGAACCGCCGCCAGGTCCGTGGTTACCATGGAACACGTTGGAATTTTTAAACGCCTTCATGATCATACAGTCCTTCCACAGATGGGTAGCTGGCTTCTCCCGGGTGCCGTGTCTCGAACAGGGTTCATTCAGTAGTTGCTCAAGGGTGGGACTTGACCCGCCTGACCGAGGAGGTGGCCTCCCCTTGCGCCGTTAGTTGTTGCCCTATGTATTGGCGTTAGCCACAAACTCGTCAGCCTTACGTTTATTACCTCCTTGATTCGCCGGGTTATGCTGGTGACCCTTGCCATTGCCGTTCTTTCTTCCCTTCCCTGCCTTCTCTTCATCAGACGCGGGATCCTTAGTACTATCTGAATCATCATATTTGACCTGAGCCGCCATCAACTGGCCCATGTCATGACAATCAAGCTTGAGCCGCCCCAGCTTCTGCTTCAGAGGTTCAAAATGGCAATTTTTTCTCCAACATTAAGACCGCAGAGCCGGCATCCATCTTATCAGATGAATGTATTATATCCTTGACACGGCGCACCCAATGGGTCATGTACTCACTTTCCTCTTGCTTACAGTTAGTCAAGTCCATGATTGACATAGGTTGCTTACATGTGTCCTTGAAGTTCTGAATGAACCGGGCTTTTAACTCCACCCATGAGCCAATGGAGATGGGTGGCAACCCTTTCAACCAAGTGCGAGTTGTTCCATCCAACATCATAGTGAAATATTTAGCCATTGCTGCATCGCTGACCTCCAACGGCTCCATCGCCATCTCATAACTTTCAATCGATGCCCCAGGCTGCAAGTCGACCGTCTAATTAGGCACTTTACGAGGCCCCTTAAAATTTGTTGGCAAGGAACACCTCCTGTCCTTGTGGCCACTCCTGCCTCAACAGAGGTTGCTGGACAAACTGGAAAAGCCTGATGAGCCGCCTGCTCAGCTGCCAGTTGAATCGCCCGCTCAGCCTGCTGACGGATCCTCTCCTGATCCAGCAAGTTAAAGGCTCCATCCTGCGCCGGGTCATGCCTGCGCGGTTGGTTACGGCGTTGGGCATTGCTTGACATAACCGCTGAGTCCATATGCCTGCTATAGCTTGGGCTCCGGCTTGGGCGAGGGGCTGAATGGATTCTGTCTCGACTATAAGAGTACGCATCCTGTTGTGCCAGGGCTGTCTGAAGAAGTTCTCTGACCCTTCGTGTTTGATCGCTGTTGGAGAGTCGCCTTCCATTGGGAGAGCCGCCAGACGAGCCGACGCAGCAATTAAATTCTCCAAAGGGTTAGAGAAGTGACCTGGTGGTATTGGCGTGTAATGAGGCGGAGCAATATTCACATGGGGTGGTTCCACGGTCCTCGGCTGAACCGGCGCCCCCGTCCCAGATGTTGTGATCCGGTTTGCCTCTGACGGATTGCTGGGACCGGCTCCGGGTGTGTGGAAAAGGTTCCTCAGATCGTAAGTCAGAGGCAGACGTGACTGATTTTTCTGGTGTCTTCTCCGCATGACCTTGTTTGACGCGTTCAGATCCACTGAAAGCCGGAAAGTCTCCACTTGAAGCTGCTGAGCACGTGCATCCAGAGCCGCCCGTTCTGCGGGCATCCTGACATCTTCTGCTGCTAAATTTTCCTTAGCTTGTGCCACCTCTTCACGTAGTCGTGCCACCTCCGCGTTGTGCTGAGCATTATCTTCCGGCTGAAGAACAACAGTCAACAGAGCCGTCATCTTATCCATGAGGTCCATTAATACCTGAGCCAGGGGCGCGCAGGGTCTCCTGACCCGGCTGCTGCCGACCCGGTGGTTATTGCTGCCGCAGCCGTAGAATTCTGCCCGGGTTGAGTTCCAGCCATGAAGACTCCGGCTCGATTCGGCGGCTCGGAGGGGTCCGGAATACTGCTGCCATCGGGACAGCCCCCAAGCACGCCATCTTCACTACAAAAAAAATACACTTCCGTGATGATACATGTTTGTCACTGTAGGTCGCTTTTTTTGTCATGCATGTACATCCATGACAAATTTATGACAGAATCAAGATAGTCATACCTGTGCTGTCGTAGAAGTGTTCCATGACATTACCAAAATTATCATCACGGAAGTGTCCACTTCCATGACAATAAATCGCGTGTCACAGAAGTGCTTTCGTCAAGGGTGACCGACACGTGGCATCCACCGTAACGGAACGCCGTTAAGCTATCGGGTCGGGTATTGGATCCGATAACCCATTAACAGCCCCGACCAATGGGGATTTTCCATGTGTAAAATCATCATTGGCTAGAGAAAAACGTGTCGGCTCATCGTTGGGATAGATATCATCCACTCACTGGACAGAAGGCGTCTATGATACGTCGACATGTGGCACGGCCCAACAGTAGCCCATTCCTGTGAAAAGGCCGGCCCATTTGACTTGGTCAAAAGCTGGCGGGCCGGCCCATGGAAAGCCTGTTAACGGCCATTCGCATATAGCCCATTTACAGCCCGCTAACCCAAGGCCCATTACACCCTATCCGAATTAGGCCCAGTAGCGTCATCTGGGCCGTCCAATATGATTCCATCCCGTTTTCACTTCTGGTCCATGTATAGCCCATGATGTCTTTCAGCCCATATGAGGCCCTTTGTAAATCTTGGCCCATTAGCGGCCCGTGCTGAAACTGGCCCGTAATGAACAGTGTATCACTTTACACCCATTAACGGCCCATGGTGAAACTAGCCCGTAATGAACAGTGTATCACTTTATACCCATTAACGGCCCGTTATTCTGTTGGGCCGTCTCCATCCCATGTTATCTTTCGGCCTTCTCAGAGCTCATTTATTCTTGGGCTCATTTCCAGCATTCGTTTACTTACGGCCCGTTACTGTCATTTTCTGCTTGTGGGCCAAATTCAGACCATGGTTACAGTCGGCCCGTTTGTGGTCCGTTAATATGTTGGGCCGTCTTCATAGCGTCATCAAATATGGCCTATTAACGATGGCCCGTTATGGTCGGCCCATGAACGGACGATTCCAACTCTAGCCCGTTTACGGCCAGAATGCGGTCTGTTTGGCCCATGTTTGGCCAATCAATCATACGGCCCATATAAGGCCCATTGATGATATGGCCCATAGAAGGCCCATTGATGATACGGCCCGTAGAAGGCCCACTGTTTCTACGACCCGTAGAAGGCCCATTGTTCCTACGGCCCGTAGAAGGCCCACTGTTTCTACGTCCCGTAGAAGGCCCACTGTTTCTACGGCCCGTAAGAGGCCCAGTGTCACTACAGTAAATATTAGCCCATGGCTATTGTGGCCTAGTTTTAAAAAATAGGTTATTGCAGCCACTAGCAAACCGCAGAAAAAGAACTGCACTGACTACAAGCAAACAAATAAACAAGACAACAAGGAAATAAATAAGCAAGCAACTTACACTAGGCTATCACGGCTATTACACATATTACATCCACTGGGTATCAAAGTTCGCCACCAGTGCAAATATAGGGAACACAGCAACATATAAACGCCGCAGCAAAACAAGTCCAGAACTGAAACCACTTCAGAAGAGCTCAAGAAACAATATCCTGGGTACCCATAATGCTGGCAAGATGCTTAGCAAGCTTATTAAGTTTCTCTTGTTTGGCGCTTAAGTCCTCCAGCGCTTGCTGTTGCACCAGAAAGTATGCATCTGAATTCTACAGGGACTTCCTCAGTCCTTCGGCTTCCTATCGCATAACATCTGATCAATGTCTTTCAACTTGAAGTTGAGACTCAAGAAGACGAACTGAGTCAGACAATGAGTTCGAAGAGCTGGTGCCAGCAGTGGTAGCCAGTAACTCGAACACTACATCAAGACAAGACTTTGGGGTTGTCTTAGTTTCTTCAATATAGTTTTTATCAGCTTTCTTGGAGACCAACAGGGATGTCTCACTATCTTGAACCTTATCTGCATTACTTCCTTTACCATTGCATAACAGGGTACTCTTCTCCAATATTTTATCCGCGTTCTAAAAGAGAAACAAACAAACACATCTCAGGTTTACAATGTAGTATATGAAGCTCATTTTGGTAAACCAGTTCAGCAGTAAGGTGGACAGGATAACAGCATGAAACAAACATATATCTATGTAGTATGGTCATTGTATGGTCTATATCATTCTAGTTTATGTTGCCAAATCAAGATAGATACAGTTCGAATCATATCTATTTAAGACAAAGCAGCATAGACAGAATATAAGTGTGGGAAACTACACAGCAATAACAACACTTGTAATGTGCATGGCATGAGAACATAACTGTTTATTGAATTGAAACTGAAATCAACATAGAGCAAGTTACAACAGCAAACAGCCAAACACGTTGAAGAAATAGGTTTAAAACATGCCTGTTGCGCCATTGGAGTTTCAATTGCATCCTTCAAATTTGAAATTAGTTGCTATCAGTAAATACAGTGATGCAAGAGCAAAGTAGTATGAATCATAGCTACAAAACCTGACCTGAGAACAATTCTTCTTCTGCTTTAAGCGTTGACTTCGGGTTCGGAGTGGTGGTCCTCGTGATTTTGGCACTGCAGTTGCCTTACTAACTGCTCGTGTTTGGGTGCTCAGTGGTGGAGACGGTGATGTGTCAACAGGAACTGGGTGTCTATCTGCTGGGGTTAGGGTTAGAAGGGGTGTAGCTGGTTCTCTGTCCAACTGGGTAGGGGTACAATCTACATGAGTGTGGGTTATGTGTGGTGGGGCTGGTTCTTGGGCAAGTACAACCGTGGTTCTATCTGCATCAACAGGTAGCACGATCTTTTCTGAAGACCGTGTTTTTACTCCCGCAGATACTGCCATCACTCCCTCCAATTGAAATGGCTGATAAACAAGAAAAGTAATTGAATGTACATACATTGTAAGATAGACAGGTGTAATGGATAGTAGGGAAGAAAACAGGGCATGAAATAATTCACATTTATGTTGTCTAAGAAAACAGAATAGCAGGACATAATTTCACATATATGATGGCTAATTAAACAGGATAGCATGACACAATTTCACATGTATGATGGCTAACTAAACAGGATAGAATGACATACTTCAAAATATGATGACTATGTAAACAGGATGACATGATATAACTATACGTTGTGTCTATTAAAGTGGTTGGCATGCCATAAATCACAAACATGCCGTCGATGGAAACATGATGGCATGATATAATTCACGGATAGAATGACATAATTTAAATATGATGACTATGTAAACAGGATGAGATGATATAACTATATTATGTCTTTAGAAAATGGGTTGGCATGCCATAATTCAGATACATGCTGTCTATGTAAACATCATGGCATGACATAATTCAAATATATGATTTATATACTAAGGAAGTGAGCAGAGGGCAATCACATATATGATGTTTCAACTAAGGCGATGGCATTCAATGTTGTGTATATGATGTAAAAACTAAGCATTGCAATG